>NW_007113303.1:46266-52697 GCF_000164805.1 Carlito syrichta | reverse complement strand
TGAGAAATAAGAGTGATATTATTCCATTATCAATAGAGAATGCCCGAAGTCCGTGTCTGGATCACCTGGGAGGAGTTTCCAGTGTTGGGTTGTGAGGAATCCTGCTCTGTGTTGTGAGACTTGAGCCTGGCCTTATCCCTAACCACCAAGGTGAAGTATGCCCAAGAACCCATCCAGACTCTGTGAGTAGAATCAGCCTTGGGAAGCACCTCGTGGACATGGTGCAGCCCTTTAGGTTCATTCTGCTATTTCGGGTAGTGGCTCCAGTACTCCAGTCTGGGCAACAGAGTGAGACTCCAACTCAAAAAAAAAAAAAAAAAAAGATGTGGGGTACAATTCAGGGTTATGTATACAAACGTTGATTATGGCGGTATCCTTGTTGATGAGGTGTGCCCCTCCCTCCCCTAGCAGTTTCTCTTAACTGCCAATCCCACCCCTCTTCCCCTGGCAGTTTTCTACTACTGCCAATCCCTTTCTTATAGTATTATAATTGTTCAAGGTCTGCTTATGAGTGAGAACATATGGTACTCTGTTCTTTGTTTCTGTAATAGATCACCGAGTATGATGGACTCTAAATCCATCCAAGTTGCTGCGAAGTCCATATATTTGTCCTTTATGGCTACATAATATTCCATTATGTAGAAGGTTCTTGAAGGTCAAGATTTTATTTTGTTCACTGCTGTATCTCTGGATGCCTGGCATAAGGTAAGTGCTCATTAAATAATTGTTGAGGCCGGACTTGGTGGCTCAGCCTGTAATCCCAGCACTTTGGGAGCCCGCAGGTTCGAGACCCACCCAGGCAACTTGGCGAGACCTCGTCTCTACAATAAATCAAAAACTAACCAGGCATGGTAGGGTGCGCCTGTAGTTCCAGTTACTTGGAAGGCTAAGGCGGAAGGATCACCAGAGCCCAGCACATTGAGGCTGCGGTGACCGGAGCATGCCACTGCACTCCAGTCTGGGAGACAGAGTGAGACTCCAACTCAAAAATAAATAAATAAATAAATAATTGTTGAATGGCCAGGCACTGTGGCTTGTGCCTGTAATCCCAGCACTTTGGGAAGTGGAGGTGAGAGGATTGCCTGAGCCCAGGAGTTCAAGACCAGCCTAGGCAACATGGCGAGACCTCGTCTCTACAACAAATAATAAAATTAGCCCAGTGTGGTGGCACGTGCCTGTAATTCCAGTAACCTGGAAGGCTGAGGCAGAAGGATCGTCTGAGCCCAGCAGGTTGAGGCTGTGGTAGGCGTGAACATGCCACTTCACTCCAGCCCAAGTGAGACTCCCACTCAATAAACAAACAAACAAACAAATAAATAAATAATTGTTAGCTGGGCTCGGTGGCTCAGCCTATAATCCTGCGCCTTTGGGAGGCTGAGGTGAGTGGATTGCCTGAGCCCGTGGGTTTGAGACCCGCCTAGGCAGCGAGACCTCATCTCTACAATAAATCAAAAAATCAGCTGGGCGTGGTAGCGTGCGCCTGTAATTCCGCCTGTAAATACTCGGAAGGCTGAGGCGGAAGGATCGCTGGAGCCCAGCAGGTCGAGGCTGCGGTGGCCGGGAGCAGCCACTGCACTCCAGTCTGGGTGACAGAGTGAGACCCCAACTCAAAAATAATAATAATAATAATAATTGTTGAATGACTGTATGTAGAATGTGAGCAGAATAGGCACTCAGTATACATTTTGGCCTGAATTAATGAGTGGATGATATTCAACATTCATGGGACTACACTACTCATGCTCTCCCTCATCTGAGCTTTGAAGGTAAAGAAATGACTACTATCAGTCGGGCTCGGTGGCTCAGCCTGTAATCCCGTGCCTTTGGGAGGCTGAGGTGAGTGGATTGCCTGAGCCCACGGGTTCGAGACCCGCCTGGGCAGGCGAGACCTCATCTCTACAATAAATTAAAAAATCAGCCGGACGTGGTAGCACATGCCTATAACTCTGGCTACCCGGAAGGCTGAGGTGGAAGGATCACTGGAGCCCAGCAGGCGAGGCTGCGGTGGCCGGGAGCGGCTACTGCACTCCAGTCTTGGGCGACAGAGTGAGACTCCAACTCAAAAAAAAAAAAAAAAAAAAAATGACCACTACCAAAAAGGAGCAAAACAAGAGAAGAGGACCCAAAGAAATAGAAATAAAAAACCCTGCCTCAGATTATCAAAATGTTTAGGCTTGACTTTGCTAAAGCCATGAAAAGCCTGAACGTTTAAGAACACAAATTAATCTTGCAAAAATGTAATGCATATTTAAGGTAGTTATTCAAGCAAAAAAGAATAACCCAAATAAACAATTTTCTCTAAATAGGCAGAATATTTAGGCAGTGTGTAGTTTCTGTGGGCAACTATCATATTGTCTGTGTCATCCTTTTGAGAAGGGCAGAAAGACATGTACCCAAGCTGTCACCATAACAGAGCAATTCATGCTTACAGACCTCACCTTGGGTTGCCTCTGGTGTGTGTGGACTGTTGTACAGTGTGAGTGAAGAGGTAGCTCTGGCAGGGGAGTTATAAAAGACCTTTGCTCACACATTTCAGCTGTCTTCCGTCAACCGCCCCAGGGTCAAGTCACGTCTCCCCCACACAGTGCTATCTCTTCAAGCTTCATGGCTCCTTCGAGCAGGGGTGATGCATGGAGAGACTTTCTAGACCTTGTATCTCAACCATATCCTTTAAGGGATGACCTTGCTTTCTGCTTCGCTGTAAGACGTTTTAATATAATTCTAAATAATTAGGTTCTTGGGCTGGGCGTGGTGGCTCATGCCTATAATCCCAACACTTTGAGAAGTCAAGCAGGAGAACTGCTTGAGCCCAGGAGTTCAAAGCCTGCCTAGGCAACATAGCGAGACCTCATCTCTACACAAAATTTTAAAAAACTAGCCAGGGTGTGGTGGTGCATGTTCGTCATCCCAGCACCTTGAGGGGCTGAAGTAGAAGGATCACCTGAGCCCAGGAATTTGAGGCTGTGTTGAGCCTGGGTGACAGAGTAAGACCCCGACTCAAAAGATAAATACATAAATAAATAATTTTTTTAAAAATCTGTGCCTTCACCCAGAAATTAAACAGCCTTTAAAGTTAGGTCTTGACAGAAACTGAAGAAAGCACGCTAGGCCTGGAGCTATCATCTATCAGTTACAGCCCAGTTTATGCCACTGAAGTCTTGAGGGCTCTCTCTTCTCCCCGCCCACTTCCTTTCTCCTTTGTAGTACCTCAGCCAGCACATATATCCTTTTTATTTTAAGGATTTTATTTCTAGTCACCATGTGGAAATAGGGTTAAACAAACAAACATACAGAAGTCACAAAGGTTGTGGGATCTTGAAAAGCGATTACACTTACGGCCCTGGAATAATTCCCGACCCCTTTTTGAGATAGTCACTGGCAGCCCAGTTAGATATCTGTTTTCTGTGTTTTTTTTTCAGAAAGCAGAGTTCACTGACTCTCTTGCTTCCTTCTGTTGCACCCTTTCTGGAGGCCCAGACAGACCCTTTCTTCTCTTCTCTTAGGACAATAGGTGTCACTGGAATTCCAAGTGATTGTTCTTCTAAAATGCAATATTTAAAAATTCTTCTGTCTTTCCCTGACACTTGGTGACATGTTAGGTGCATGGTAGAAGCCCAACAGACCCTATTTGTTGGTGGATGGATTGAAAATGACCAAAGTGGACTTCACTTTGGGATTCTCCTCAGTACACACTGGATGCCTTGTTGCTTTGTGTTCCGAAGCTGCCCTGAGTGGCCTCCTATGGTGTGGTAGGAAACAACATTCTTTAGCAGCCTTGATGCAACTGGCCGGGTGATGGCCACTGCCTGCTTTCGTAAGCAGGAGGCAGGGGCATTAGCTGCATTGTATCTGGATGTTGGCATGAATGTGGTCCTGCCCCGCAAGCCTTCGGAACAAAACTTGAGGATGAATCCCTTTTGTTGGGGTAGATAAGCGAGTGTATTGAGCTTCATGGAAAACAGACAGGAGGACTCTGACAGATGGGGAAAGGGTCACTCCCACAGCAGGGAGCCAGCCCAGAAGTGGGTACTATAGCAACCCGCTAAGAATTATCCTGAGAATTAAAGGATGGTTGGATTCACTGGGTCTGGCCAGGCAGGGAACCTGGCTGGATCTTTGTCAGCCAACAGATGAGAGGCTGGTTTGCAGTTGTGCGATCTGACAGTTTCACCGTGTTCACACAACTCTATGCTGTGGAAACAACAGTACTCCTGAGTCTCACTGCAGGTGTTTATGTAAACCAGGGGCATACCAAGGAGCCAGGCAGTGGGACTGACCCACTGCAGGCAATACACAGTGAATTTCTTTTTTGTATATGGAGAATTTTAAAACAATAATAAAACGGACTAAGAGGTTGCTCTTCATTATTATTATGCTCCAACAGTTCCAAACAATGTCGGTGGTAAAATACTCCTCCCTCCTAGGGGCAGACTTCGCCTATGATGCCTTACCCTCCTCAGTACACCACTGGGCGAGACAAACACCAGGTGAGATTATAAATCAGCAAGAGAGTAAACAGAAAGCAAATGACTCCCAAGATAAGATACATTTTGGAGTTTAAAAAAACCCTCCATTTTATGGAGTTTAGAGAGGGTTGATCTGTGATGTGCATTTCTGTTAGCTTTGTGCTTTGGTTATCCGTTACTGCTTTAAAAACTACTGCAACAGCTAAGTGCCTTTAAACAACAATCATTTATTTGTTCACAATCCTGCAAATTTGGCAGGGTTCAGTGGGGATGGCTTATCTCTGTTCCATATGGTGTCTGCTGGGGCTGGAGCTTCCTAGAGGGCTCTTTCACTCATACGCCTGGTACCTCAGCTGGATGAACTGAAGAGCTGTGGGCTGGCCAGGCATCTATCTCTTTCCATGTGGTCTGTCCGTAGCTAGCTTGGTCTTCCTCACAGCACAGTGGTCTCTCCTGTTGTGGTGGCTGGCTTTTTCCACATTGCAAAGCAGAAGCTCTCAGGTTTGCTTAATGCGTGGGCTTGAAAGTCCTAGAGCATTCCTTTCGCCACATTCTATTGGTCAGGGCCAGCTCAGATTCAGAGAGGAAAAACAGACCCCATTTCATGCTGGAGATATTGTGGCTATCTTTGGAAACATCAACTATCTCATATTGTTTTCTCGATCACAACAAGGTTGTGTGCTTTCAAATGTTGCCTTTCATCATGATAAACTTACCAAGCTGGAAAAAGGTAAGTAGATCTTTCTGACTTTTAAAAAATTAGACCCTTGTAAATGTCATCATTCCTTGGTTCTCAATAGGAAGATAGTCTTTCATAGATTCCTAAGGAGAAACAAGAGATCAGTGGGGCATTTGAGAGAAAATATGAGGATGAGTGTGATTTGCCAAAACCTAAAATCCAAAGCATGTTCAGTTCTGTGAGTCTCTCTAGTCCACAATTACAGTCTTCCTCTACCTCCCTGGATAAAGTCAAATGACCACCATATTTTGACCATGACTCTTTGTGTCAGACAATTCCCTGCACTTCAATTTACAGCTTTTAAAACAAGCATGGCTGTAAATGGACTGACCACGAGACTCTTGTGAGGGCCAGAATGTGAGTGTCTTTAAGAGACCGCAATGTATGATAAACATACTGCTTGAGGGTGGCTATAAATTTCACCCTGGGTCAGAGAATTACATCATAGTCCAAACAGGATCCCCAGGAGAGCTGATACACATCAACATGACTCACTTGCCTCGGCCAGACAGTTAATCCACTTATATGTGTACAGAGCTTGGTTTGGAGAACACTTCCAAGCCCATTCTCTTGTCACTATAAATAACCTGGTGAATAGGTAGGTCCCTGTGAATGCCCACCATTTGCAAGTATGTAAACAGAATAGAGGTCACCAGCTCCTCAGGTCATATGACAGCTTAAATGCAGAGCCTGGGGAAGGAGCAGCTCTCCTAACTCTTCTTCATGCAGGGTTCTTCTTGTCCACGAGAGCAGGGGGCCCTCCAGGCTCCTGACTGCTCCACCTTCAAGCCTGGTCTCATGGCGCCTTGGGCCTGGCCTGTAGGGCCAAGTCTGGACAGCCAGCAGTGTTTCCACAGCAGGTGGGGCCTGGTTCCTTGTCTTAAAAGGGGGAAGGGGCTAGCATCCCTTATATCTGGAGTCCAGACTTCCGATTCCAAGAAGGCCCCGAAGTGGGCCTGCCTTACAGCACCCCGTCTACAAGCTTACCCCTACACTGGCCGGAAAGAGGGTCTTGGCCTATCACTCCCAGTGTCCTTAATTTTCCTCTTCCTGGAATAAATGTTCTGGGTTCCTTGTGCCCCAAACCCTCGACTCCTCACTTGGCCAAAGGGGCCGCCCAGGGCAGGCTCTTCCTCCTGCTCTTCCCTCACCCAGCCTGTTCCTCCGTCCCGTCCTGTCCAGTGCCACCCGCCCCGCTCTCTTCCCAACCCCCAGCGCCTCCCCCC
>NW_007113303.1:38886-45475 GCF_000164805.1 Carlito syrichta | reverse complement strand
CCCCGTTCGCCCTCCCGACCTGGGGTCGCGCGCGGTCGCTCCGGAGGCCCTTGTGGCCACCGGGAACCCGCTCCGTTACCCGGCGACCGGCCTCTGCCTGAGTGTCCGTCCGTTGGCGGCCTGTCCCTTGAGCCCACCTCATCCTGCGCATCACCGTTTGAGGCTGCACCTGTGGAAAGAGCCCCTTACTTCCCGGTTGAAAGTCGTGGTCGTGCTGACCATGCGCGCTTAGGGAGCGCTTCGCTTCGTCGGTGCCGGGTGCTGTGCTGAGGGCGTTACGTACATTATCCCAGTTGATTCTCCTCGGAACCCCAGGAAGTAGGCCCAGTTATCTTACAGATAGGAAACCCGAGGCACAGAGAGATTGAGTAACTTACTTAAGGCCACACAGCCAATGAAGAGGAAATGGTGTTTTCTATTTCAAAGCAGCAGATGAATTTTACCTGGGGATTCTTTGTTTTGATTGTGTTTCCTGATTCTGTCTGCTCGGTGTGTTAATTCTAATTTAGAGTAGATTACGGAAGAGCCTCTTTACATCTTTAAGTTCCAAAGACTTGGGCATCTCTTGCTAAAAGAGCCTGGGCCAGGCGCGGTGGCTCATGTCTATTATCCCAGCACTTTGGGAGGCTGAGGTGAGAGGATTGCCTGAGCCCACGGGTTCGAGACCAGCCTGGGCAACTTGGCCAGACCTCATCTCTACAATAAATCAAAAATTCGCCGGGCATGTTGCACGCGCCTGTAGTCCCAGCTACTTGGAAGGCAGGTGAGGCGGAGGAATCGCCTGAGCCCAGCAGGTCGAGACAGAGGTGGCCGTGAGCGTGCCACTGCATTCCAGCCTGGGCAAGTGTAAGACTTCAACTCCAAAAAAACAAACAAAAACAAAAGCCTTTTCTGAATGCAAAGTAGTTTGGGAAAAGGGGAAAAAATTGTGACCCTTGGGATCACTGAACAGAAGTCATAATGAGTGAATGCCCCAAGATCCTGAAATCACTAGCTGGATCATTGGAATACATCTTTCATTTGCAAATGTGGAAAACACTGGGAAGCTTTTGATTTTAAGTCAAAATCATTGTAATTCTAAACTGGCAGTATAATTTTCAAAAGGCCCCTGCCTAGAACCAGGACCTTACTAATTTCTATGACCAAGGTCTCTTTTTTTCTCATCCTATCTTTTGTTCTTTTCTTTGATTGCTCCCTCTGACGTCTCTTGGGAATGGGGCCTTGTTTTCAAAATTCGCTGTTACCAGGCTATGAATCACCACTTACTGCTGTCTTTGTCCACTGTCATTCAGCCTGCAGGGTGGGCAGTGGTGGGTCCCTGGGGATAACCTCCCCTGTAAACTAGTTGAATAGAGAAGGTAAATGCCAAAGAAGCATAGACAACTTTCTTGGCTTGGTTTTTCTGCAGTTCCAAATCAATTTTCAGTTACTTGAATCAGCATATTTCTTTTTTAGTATGAGACGGGATATAAAGAGAAGGATAACTTTGAGGCTGCTTTTCAATGAAGCTGTTAGTTTAGGCGCCTGATATTCGAAACCGTCAAGAAGCCACAACTGTACACATATTTAGAAGTTAGATCATCACAGTTGTGGGGTTTTTTTTAACTTCAAAAATGTTTTTTGGAGCCGCCTACTGGCAGCCAGAACCAACTGAAAAGCACTATTTTCTGAAGTTTGTAGAACCAGAGTTGGGAGCCTGAGAGATCAAGAGCAGAGTAAGCAGATGGACTCATGTTCCCATGTGGGCTCCACCCGGACCGGCTCTGGCACTTTTGAGCAAGATACTTAATATCTGAGCCTCCGTTTTTCATCAGTAAAATGGGACAAATAAGTACCTCAAGGCTGCGTCACAAACAGTGAACATTCAGTAAATTGCAGCTCTAATTATTATGCAGACATTTGACAGATAAGACCCAGCGATGATAAATGACTTGCTCACAGTCTCACAACTGGCTTGGAATGGACTTACAGTTATTTTCTACGAAGTGCCTGCTATTTTAAGTGATATATGCTTAATCCTCAGTCGGCACTATGAAGTAGGTGTTATCAACTGCTCTTCCCATGTTAAGAAAGGGAAAACAGGCACCAAGATGTTACTCAATAACCTGAATTCACACAGGTTGCAAGTAGCAGAGCCAAGATTTCTGCCAGAACAGGTTGGCTCCAGCCTTTAGGTACTATAACATGCTGCCTCTGGGTGGGCTACCTGTCTTCAAGGTGAGAAAATAAATTACACTAACAAGATCTTCCAGAATAGCAACTCCTTTTCTAAGTTCTCAAACTAGAATGTTCTTTTCATGAGTATAAAACTCAGTCACCTTTCTCTTCCCACAAAGCATCTCTACTCATGTAATAGTATGAAAACATTGGCCAGGCTTGGTAGCTCAACCTGTAATACCCGCACTTTGGTAGGCCAAGGCGAGTGGATTGCCTGAGCCCACGGGTTCGAGATCAGCCCAGGCAACTTGGCGAAACCTTGTCTCTACAATAAATCAAAAATTAGCTGGGTGTGGTAGTGCACGCCTGTAGTTCCAGCTACTTGGAAGGCTGAGGCAGAAGGATTGCTGGAGCCCAGCAAGTAGACGCAGGGGTGGCTGTGAGTGTGCACTACTCCAGCCTGGATGACAGAGTGAGACTCCAACTCAAAAAAAAAAAAAGACAAAAAAAAGAAAAACATTGATGATGAAATGTTAAGCAACAAAGCGATACAAAATTGTACATTTATAAACTACAACTATGATCAAAATAAACCTATGTGTAAAAGAAAAAATGAGAAGAAAATGTACCAATGTGCTAACAATGATTGCAACAAGGCAGTGGAATAATACTTATTTTCTAAATTTTTTTCAAATGTGAATTTGGGGCCGGGTGCGGTGGCTCAAGCAAGTAATCTCAGCACTTTGGGAGTCCGAGGCAAGAGGATTGTCTGAGCTCAGGGGTTTGAGACCAGCCTGGGTGACTTAGTGAGACCTCGTCTCTACAATCAAAGAATAAACTGGGTATTGTAGCATGTGCCTGTAGTTCCATCTATTTGGAAGGCTGAAGTGGAAGGGTCGCCTGCACTCCAGCCTGGGCGACAGAGTAAGACTGACTCAAAAAAAAAAAAAAAAAAAGTGATGAATTTGTTCATTTTGCAATTAAAAAGACATAATTTATTTTTTGAAGGTGCAGGTGGAGGTATTGTGAGCCAAGCAGAGCAAGGACAAAACTGCCTTCTTGAAATGCTTGTATCAGACACTTTGTTTCTTTTCTCATGGGGAGACTGCTGGGTTGAGACTGGTGAGGGTTACAGGTGCCTGTGAGAAACCTAAGCTTCTTTGCTTCTGCTTCTGTGCTAAATCCCAGAGCTGTATTTGTAAATTTGTCCTCTTGGGACACATGCTTTCTCTGGAATTTCCATCTTACTGCCTTAGAGTTGTGAGTATTAAGTCAGTGACCATGAGGGGAGAAAAGAAGTCTAAGACTCTGCTTAACTTTTACCCCCACATAGAACCAGCTCTGTCTTGAAAGCCTCCATCCCAGGACAGGGGCCAAGGTCAACGATAGCTGTGACTGCACAGGGACGCTCTCTGGGTCATTGGTAGGAGGACAGGCCATTAAGATTTTAGGGAGATAGCTGGGCGTGGTGGTCCCCCCTTGTAATCCCAGCACTTTGGGAGGCAGAGGCAAGAGGATTGCCTGAGCCCATGGGTTCGAGACCAGCCTGGGCAACTTGGTGAGACCTCACCTCTACAGTAAATTTTTTAAAAAAATTATTTGGGCATAGTGGTACACGCCTGTGGTTCCAGCTACTTGGAAGGCTGTGTGGAAGGATCCCCTGAGCCCAGCAAATTGAGGCTGTGGTGGACATAAGTGTGCCACTGCATTCCAGCCTCGGCGAGAGTAAGACTCTGACTCAAAAGAAAAAAAAAAGATTTAGGGAGATTTTTCTAGAACAGCCCTGTCCAACAGACATATATAATTGGAGGCACATGTAAGTTTGAATTTTCTAGTAACCATATTTTTTTTTTTGAGTTGGAGTCTCACTCTGTCACCCAGACTGGAGTGCAGTGGCCGCTCCCGGCCACCGGCGATCCTTCCGCCTCAGCCTTCCAAGTAGCTGGAACTACAGGCGCACACTACCATGCCCAGCTAATTTTTTATTTATTGTAGAGATGAGGTCTCGCCAAGTTGCCCAGGCAGGTCACGAACCCGCGGGCTCAGGCAATTCACTCATCTTGGCCTCCCAAAGCACTGGGATAGAGGCTGAGCCACTGAGCCCAGCAGTAACTACTTGGAAGGCTGACGCGGAAGGATCGCCGGTGGCCACTGCACTCCAGTCTGGGCGACAGACTGAGACTCCAACTCAGAAAAAAAAGGAAAAAAACAGGTGAAATTGATCTTATTAGTGTATTTTATTTAACCTAATACATCCACATTGTTATTTCATCATATGATCAATACAAAAATTATTAATAAAGCATTTTACATTGGGGGTACTAACTGTTTGAAATACGTTCCAGTGTGTAGTTTACACATACGGCACATCTCAATTCAGATACAAAGTTTTTATTCAAAATATTTGATCTATATCATAAAAAGTAGATTCACATATCCTACTTGTTCCATACATACTTGGAAATTTTCCAAAAACCAGTTATCAGCTTTTACATTTAAATAGTTTAAAATTAGATAAAATTAAAAATTTAGTTTCTCAGTCACAACTAGTCACTTTTCAAGTGTTCATTTGCCTAACTTGCCCAGTGGCTACCTCATTGGACAGTTTCAGCTTATGGGGATGGGTTCTCTCCAACAGCCCCTGTCCTTTGTGACACCTGCAGAACACAGAGCCAAAGGACCTTTGCTTTACATAGTTCGACCAGCCTCACTTCTTCCTGCTAGAAGTTTATGGGGAAAGGGATTGAAGAGGTGATCCCCATTTTTCTGACAGTGAAACTGAAGCTCAGAGGCAGGTTGTTTAATTTCGGTCACCTGTGGTGGAGCCCGAGCCAGAACAACTACTGATAATGTCAGGGCTAGTGCTCCTCCCAGCCCTCCCCACAAGACTCCATTCTGTATCCTTCCCAGGGAGTGTCAGAAGGTGTACTGTGTAAATAGTAGCAGTGAGATGAAGGATGAACTCTAACCTCGCCTGGCTTCTGGATATTCCAGCTCTCTCCCTTGCCCCCAGGTTGGTTGTCCTTGCAGAGACATGGGACATCTGGAGGTAACCTCTGACTTGGAGAAACCAAAAGAGCATTGACTTGTGCTGCTCCTTCAAAAGTAGCAGATTTGGCCGGGTGTGTTGGCTCACACCTGTAATTCCAGCACTTTGGGAGGCCAAGATTGTTTGAGCCCAGGAGTTTGAGACCCGCCTAAGTGACATTGACAGACCTTGTCTTTACCAAAAAAAAAAAAATTAGCTGGTGTGGTGGCATCCACCTGTAGTCCCAGCTACTCAGGTGGCAGAGAAGGAAGCATCTTCTGAGCCCAGGAGGTCAAGGCTGTGGTGCACTCTAGCTTAGGTGACAGAGTGAGACCTTGAAAACAAAATAAAGTAGCAGAGTTATGTAAATTCCAGGCAGAAGCTGCTTACCATTGCATAGGTTTGGAGCTGTAGCCAGAAGGGATGATTTGCACGTGGGAACCTAGCAGCTGCCCATGCACAGGGTCCCCTGGTGATGTTTTCTGCCTTGTGGCTGTCACTCCTCTGGCCTGGGCCTGGACCCCAGCATCCTCACAGCATCGCAGGTGGGGGACCAAGGGTTCCCCTGCGGGGTTCTCCCCATCCGTCCCAGTAGCTCTAGCTGGTCAGCTGGTGCAGACCCAGTGTCCAGCATTGTGCTCTGCAGAATTGGGATGGTTCTCTCAACTGACTCAGCAGACACGGGATTGTACTTGGGGCCAATATCTGCTCCCATGATTGAAGAGAAATAGGGAAGATATTTTCAGAATATCTTTTTTCCCTCCTAGCTTATATCCTCAAAAGCCTTTCTTTACATCAGCCCTTGTGATGAGCTCATTTTTGGGACTATAACCGTTGCCCCACAGTAGGTGAAGCAAACTTAACTGCATAGCCCACTCTCTTCCTAATTCCTCTTCCATGGAGCATAAAGCTGGATTTGAATTCTTATACCACAGTTCCAGCCTTCGTGGTTTGGCCATATTGCTTTCCAGAAGGTTTCAGGAAGACTGGTTATGCAAGCGGTACTTCCTGTTTACCCACTTTTAATAATTAATGGCTGAAGAGGATGAATGGTGACCACAGAAGTGTTCTAATGTCATTTATTTGAAATGTTTTCCTCTTGTAGTAGTGTGCCAAACAATTGTGACAGTCCAGCTTACACACAAGAAGCTGAACCAGGAGTCTCACTAGCTATAGATCCTGACTACTTTTACAGCTGAGGATTGTTTTGAAAGTGAACTGTCAGGAGCCTGAAGTTGTGTATTCAAGGCTGATGCCTGTGATAAAAAGACTAGTTGACTAGTGAGCTGCAGTTCACCAGCCCTGGGTGATTTCATGCACTCCTAAGGTTTTATCACCCCCCCCTTTTTTTTTGAGTTGGAGTCTCACTCTGTTACCCAGACTGGAGTGCAGTGACCACTCCCG
>NW_007113303.1:14229-38754 GCF_000164805.1 Carlito syrichta | reverse complement strand
GCTCAGGCAATCCACTAACCTCAGCCTCCCCAAGGCGCGGGATTACAGGCTGAGCCACCGGGCCGGGCTTATCACCCCCTTTTTATCAACAACTCCTAAACCTGTGACCCCAGCTGAGACCACACTTCTCATTTCCAGAGCTCTGTGTCCATTTGCCTACTGGACATCTCCATCTGCACCATCTTGCATATTCTCCAAATCCAGCATGTCTGAAATGGCCAACCTATGCTTCCTGTGGTATTTACTCTTGTTCCCCTAAATGGTCCTACCATCCCCTCGGTTAGTCATGCCAGAAGTCTGGGTCTCTGGCCTTTTCCTTTCCTGTTTTCTGACTTACAGGGCCCTGCAAGGTCTGGTCCTGTGGAGCTTCCAAGCCTGCTCTCGTGACCCTCCATCTGGACCTTGAGCGGCACTGGTAGTGCCAAGTTCTCAGTCATCTGCGGACTCCCGCAGTGTTCCTCCTCCCCCATCCTCTGTCCCTGATCTTCTCAGCCAGTCAGGATTAAAGTCATTTGCTGCAGGAGTCCATCTAGGCAGTCTGAGGCCACCCAGTGCTCCTTCCATGGCATCTATCGCACTGGATTGTTACACTAGTTGAGGAGGGCCATGTTCATGTCTGTCTCCCCTGTGCTCAGCACTACACCTGGTGCATGATAGGGGCTCAGTAAATAAGTGTGGAATAATAGTCAACCTGGACCGAGGGTCTTAGGCCATATACCTTGCCAAGTTCATTGCCTGCATTGTCTCATTAACAAGAGTAGAGGCCGGGTGTAGTGGCTCACACCTGTAATCCCAATACCTTGGGAGGCTGAGGTGGGAGAATTGTTTGAGCCTGGGAGTTTGAGACTAGATTGGGTCACACAGTGAGACCTCATCTTTACAAAAAAAAATTAGCCAGGCATGGTGGCACATGCCTATAGCCCCAGCTATCTGGGAGGCTGAGGCGGGAGGATCACTTGAGCCCAGGAGTTCGAGGCTGCCATGAGCCATTCTTGTACCACTGCACTCCAACCTCCGTGACAGAGGAGACCCTGATTTGGGGAAAAAAACAAAACAAAACGAGTAAGATCAAGGAGATTGTCTGGGAGGTAGTTTCAACAATGTCCCAGGAAGACAACAAGGTGACCTAAGCTAGGATGGGTGTGATGGAGAGAAGCAAGCAGATCTGAGCTGCCTGGGCTTCTGGGTTGACAAGACTCGCTGGTAACTGAGATGAGGGGCTGGAGGGGGGAGGGGACGAAAGGAGTGGGGGTGACTACTAGGTTTTAGCCTGAGTAATTGCTGGTGGCTGTTGCTGCTCACTGAGAAGGGGACTCGGGGCAGTGTGTATGACTAAGTTTATGGGGAAAAAATTAAAAGCTATTTTTGGTATGTGTTTGGTTTGATATGCCCATCAAGTAACAAGGCAGTGATGGATATATAAATCTAGGACTCTGGGAGGAGATCAATCAGGGCTGCAGTTCCTCCCTTAGAACTCACCAGAACTCCTTGTGGTAGGAACGGTTGCCAACTGAAGTCAGTAACTTCCTAACTCCTGTGGTGAGTGGCAGAGCCAGGCTTGGAGGCAGGCAGCTAGTAGCACTCACCTGCTGAGCCCCACACAGGAAGGGACTTGCCAGTTCTAGGTGCCGCCAGCCTCAGTTTTCTGCTGTGTAATTTCTCTAAGCCAGCTGTAGGAGTTGTTGAGAAGGTCCAAGTAATCTGTGCTTACAGATTTTAAATTCCAGTAGATGTGTTTATAGCCATGCACAAGAAGGACAGAACAGGAGGAATGAAGAGGGCTGACACCATGGTGGGCACCAGGCACTGGTGCTGGGCTTGTTAGAAGACTCAGAGTCTCACTCTGTCGCCCAGGCTAGAATGCAGTGGCATGATCATGGCTCACTGCAGCCTCAACCTCCTGGGCTCTGGGGATTCTTCTGCCTCAGCCTCCCAAGTAGCTGAGACTACAGGTGCATGCCACCATGCTTGGCTTATTTTTTGTTAAGATGAGGTCTCGAACTCCTGGGCTCAAGCAGTCCTCCCACCTCAGCCTCCCAAAGTGCTGAGATTACAGGCATGAGCCACTGCTCCCTACCAGTAAGAACTTTAATATCTAGTTTTTAGGCCGGGTGCAGTGGCTCAAGCCTGTAATCCCAGCACTTTGGGAGGCGGAGGCAAGAGGATTGCCTGAGCCCAGGAGTTGGAGACCAGCCAGGGCAACTTGGTGAGACCTCGTCTCTACAATAAATAAATTTTTTAAAAACTTATCTGGGGGTGGTGGTGCATGCCTGTAGTTCAGCTACTGGGAGGGCTGAGGTGGAAGGATTACCTGAGCCCAGCAGGTTGAGGCTGTGGTGACTGAGCATGCCACTGCACTCCAGCCTGGGTGACAGAGTGAGACTCCGACTCAAAAAAGAAATCTAATTTTTGCTTATCTACTTGCAGAAAAAGGATATTGCAGTTTGAAACACATTATTCAAATTATAAGCATGCAGATGTGGAAAAGAACCAACTTCCTTTCATTTCACATTTTAAGATATGTACAGGTTACATTTAAGTACCTGATTCATAATGTTTTGTAAGTACTTTTATTTACAAAACATTCTTTTGCATTTCTTGTGTTTGATAGGATGTAGGCTGAGACATAGCGCATGTGCTCTTCTAAGGATATGTGTGTATGTACTTAGAAAATGCACACATAAATATATGCTGAGTGGAAATAGCTCTCTTTTTTTTGTATTCTAGGGATAATGACTCTTCCTGCTTTTCACCTAAGTTGAATAAGCACCCTGTGCACTTTAATCTCCTGTCGGTGCCATCAGGCTAACTGAAGACAGGGTTTGGAAATCTCAGTTCTAAAGACATCCAGCCAAAGTCTCAATCTTGCCTTAACAATGTTCCAGAGGCTGAATAAAATGTTTGTGGGCGAAGTCAACACTTCCTGCAACCAAGAACCAGAATTTAGTGAGAAAGAAGATGATGAATGGATTCTTGTTGACTTCATAGGTAAGGTATACTTGGTTGTTCATCTGCATGGATGAGATGCAAGTGGAAACTCTTGCATCTCTGTTTTGCATAAGTAAACCAGTAACTGAAGGTTTTTAAGCCTCAAAAAGTAAACAAAAATTTGTCTCAAAAAGTTGCAGTAAACATCCTGTGCTAGATAGTGAAACTGACTGACGTCAGACTTTTTAGTTTTGTAACTCCTTGGACTTTTTAGTTTTGCAACTTTTATATCCTGATCAAATCAAAGACATTTTAATAGAAAACTCTTCTATTAGACAAACAGTAATCCATATGGCTAATTATATATTTATTCAGCAAAATAGAAACAGCCCTGAAATCATTCCTGCACAGCTAACATAATTCATCCCATGCTTGTGACACACCACATACATCCACATGCTAGGTGCTCAGAAATTATTTTATAGTTATATGAGTGAATATAAATGGTTTTGTTTCTGAATTAAATAAGGGAAGGAATGTGACCATCAGCTAACAGTATCATCTTTTCTTTTCTGTGCTGTGCTGTGCCTTTGATGGATATGTGATAATCATCTTCCCATGGAACTTTCAACAACACATGGACTGCAACGTGGACTACAATGTAGATACTTGCACTGGTTTCTCAGCAGAAGAGGAAGAAGAAGAAGAAGATATCAGCGAAGAGTCACCTACTGAGCACCCTTCAGTCTTTTCCTGTTTACCGGCATCTCTTGAGTGCTTGGCTGATACAAGTGATTCCTGCTTCCTCCAGTTTGAGTCCTGTCCAATGGAGGAGAGCTGGTTTATCACCCCTCCCCCATGTTTTACTGCAGGTGGATTAACCACTATCAAGGTGGAAACAAGTCCTATGGAAAACCTTCTCATCGAACATCCCAGCATGTCTGTCTATGCTGTGCATAACTCCTGCCCAGGTCTCAGTGAGGCCAGTTGTGGGACTGATGAATTTCATAACCCAGGTAGTCCCAGGTACGTTGCAAGTATTTTACTCTCTTCAGGCAGTTCACTGAACATGCATTTTACTTATTTCTACCATAGTTCAAAGCTAGGTTCTTAGAAGATGCAAACATAATTTTGGATTTATGAAAGCATGTGCATGGTGCACACAGGGTGATTGATGGTACCAAAAAAAAAATATGCTCATTCTTTAAATTAAGATGTAGCAAAATAAAATAAAATAAAATTAGATGTAGCATGGTCCCAGTTATATAACAGGGAGCTGTCTCATTTATAAAATTCTGCTACTGATTGGAAATAAATAGACTGGCACTGCAGCTAAGTATCTTAGAATATAGCTCTGGCACACTATATACTGGATTATTGAATATTATATTACACTAGAATACTGTGTTTTAAAATAATACTTATTTTCTTCCAAGCATTCTTAGTTAGGTCACATTGACTTGCCTAACTTTGAAAACCTTGTTTGAGAATGTAAGAACAGCAGACTCATTTTCTCCCTACTGTACTCTAACGCAGTCACACCATGCTTCCTGCTACCAGATGTGTGGACGTTTTCCCCACACACCAAGCAAGCCATCCTTCAGCAGCAGACACCCTCAGGGTGTGTCCTCTGGTTCAGTTCTGACACTACCTGGAGATAGCATCAGATCCCAAGGTTGCGGGTTCAGTCCCACGAAGGCTTGAAAACCTAGTGACTGCCTTTTACTTCTGATGCCAATAGCAAGCCCTAGGTTCATTTACCCGTGCTTCTGACGGACCAGCTGTCAATTGGGGTTCCCATGACCCCCACCTTGGTCCAGTTAACTTGCTAGAGTGGTGTCCACAACTCAGGAAAGCACATTTACCAGTTTATTATAAAGGATGTTAAAAAAGATACAACTGAAGGGATGCACAGGGCAAGGCATGTGGGAAGGAGCGCCGAGCTGCCCTGCCCTCTCTGGGGACACCACCCTCCAGGAACCTCCATGTGTTCAGCTATCCGGAAGCTCTCCAAAAGCTGCACCCGTGGGTTTTTATGGACGCTTCATTCAGTACACAGGCATAATTAGTGAAGTCGATTGGGCATGGTGATCAGCTTAACTTTAGGCCCTCTTCCCTCTCTGGAAGCTATGGGACAGCTGCTGAAAGTCCCAACCCTCTCATCCTACCTTGGTCATTCCGTGACCAGCCCCCACCCTGAGCTGCCTAGTGACTGCCAGCTGTTAATCAATCATGAACATACAAAAAGACACTTGGGAGATTCCAAGGATTTTAGGAGTTGTATGCCAGGAAACTGACAAGACCAGATATATATTTTGCAGTACCACAGTCCACCCCCAGTCTTCAAACTTGCATCCCTTACAACACTCAGGAAGTCCAAAAGATACTGCCACGCTACTGAACTTCCCTTCAGTCCTTCATCATATTGAATGAACATGTCTCCCAGGGGAGGCCACTTGGGATTGCAGGCCCCATTGATCTTGTCAGGGTCCAGAACAGGAGAGCTCTTGGCAGACACAGAACTCCATCTTCTCAGGCATCTGGTGTGATTGAGCCTAGAGATGATGTCGTCTCTTGCGCTGAGCCTTTTTGGAGGGTTAATTGGATTTCCCTAAATTCATAACTCATTTATTCATTCCTTTATCCTTTCTCTTCATTTAAACCCAAACTTTTCCAGCCTTGGAGGTGACATTAGGTTTAGCCCCTGTGCTTGCCTAGACTGCAGGCAGCACTGCTACTATTCGGGTGCTTCCTCCTTGGCCCACTCCCACTCAGATGGGGCAAGGAGACACAGGTGCAGAGGCAGTGAGCTACTTGTACCACCAGGCAGTGTAGCTGCACTCGTTGTTAACGCCAGTTTTGCGAGATAGGGTGTCAGATCCTTACGAATTCTGACACAAGGCTTGAAAACCTAGTGACAGTTTCTTGCTGAGGAATTACCTCTGCTTCAGGACTTGTAGTTGCAGCCTCGGTCCTAGGACCACTGTGGCTGGTAGAGGGGAAAAGGTTGAAGTGATGAGGGGAAGAAAGAAAAAATTAACGTCATTGTCCCCGCATACTCTTACCTTGGCAAGAATTGCGTAGTCATCCTGGCATCCTCCCCCACCTCTTTCACAGGTCAGTCAGAAAACAGAAGCAAATCAAGGGGAGCACTAGTCATGCTGAGCTTTTATTTTACTAATTATTATTATTTTTGAGTCGGAGTCTCTGTCGCCCAGGAGTGTAGTGTTAGGGCACGGCTTACCCCAGTCTCGACCTCCTGGGCTCAAGCAGTCCTTCCTCCTCAGCCTAAGTAGCTGGGACCACAGGTATGTGCCACCATACATGGCGAATTTTTACAAAATTTTTTGGGAGGCTGAGGTGAATGGATTGCCTGAGCCCGTGGGTTTGAGACCCGCCTGGGCAACTTGGTGAGACCTCATCTCTACAATAAATCAAAAAATTAACCGGGCGTGGTAGCGCATGCCTGTAGTTCCAGCTACTCGGAAGGCTGAGGTGGAAGGATCGCCGGAGCCCAGCAGGTCGAGGCAGTGGCTGCCGGGAGCGGCCACTGCATTCCAGTGTGGGCAACAGAGTGAGACTCCAACTAAAAAAAAAAAAAATTAAATTAAAAAAAAATTTTTTTTTGGTAGAGACGTGGTCTCACTATGTTGCTCTGACTGGTCTCAAACTGGCCTCAAGCTATCCTCTCGCCTCAACCTTCCAAAGTGTTGGGATTACAGGCGTGAGTCACTGAGTCCCTTTTGTGCTTCATCTCCCACTGGTTTAGACAACCAGTGTTTTCATCGCCCGTTCCACTTATCTATCAAACTATTACTCTGAGAAGAACCTCTCTCTACCCATTGTTGTTCATTATGGGCTAGAGTGTGTATTTCTTGCCCTGAAGCGTTGATGGTCGGCCATCCAAATCCATGCAATATCTTCTGTGTGCTTGTTTTGTATTGCTCTGAGCATTTTAGTCTTCCACAGGGTAAACAAAGCCTAGTCCTGAGTCAGCATCTATTCCTTTCAGGATCCATTTGCAGCCCGCCCCCAATCCTACAAGCATCAGTCTCACTTGCCAGCTGTGTTCAGGGCTCTCCCACCAAGGACTCTGCTGGCAGACAGAACAGTTGTTCCTGGAATTTTATGTCTGAGAGAGTGGAAGAGGAACATGTCTAGCTCTAACCCATCTCTGTACTGTTGCAGTAGCCCATCCACTCATTTCAGAGACCCAGGTGACCACTTAAAGTGAGCACATGGGGATATATCTGCTTTCAGTTTCAGTCACCTTCTGAACTTGAAAGGGAACTCCTATTTTTGAGACAGGGTCTCATTTTGTTGCCGAGGCTGGAGTGCAGTGGCATTATCATAGCTCACTGCAGCCTCAAATCCCTGGACTCAGGCGATCCATCCACTTCAGCCCCCTGAGTAGCTGAGAAGCTGTGTACCACCACACCCAGCTAATTTATTTTTCATAGAAATGAACTCTCACTATGTTACTTAGGCTGGTCTTGAACTCTTAACCTTAAGCGATCCTCCCATCTCAGCCTCCCTCCTGCCTTTGCCTCCCAAAGTGCTGGCATAATAGGAGTGAGCCGCTATGCCCAGCCCTGGAAGGGAGCTCTTTTGATGACCAGCAGCATATCCTAATGTACCCCTCAAATTTCCAGAGGGCTATACCCCATGTGGACATCACTTTAAAAGGCCAGATTTTCACTGTCATTTTGCCTGACCAGGTGGCCAGGCCTTTATCCAGGAAAACTATCCAGGGAATATCTGGGATTGCTCCCACTCACAAAAATAAAGCCCATCACCCTTTTTAAAAATTAGCTCAAAGTTGACCTATTCTGTCATGTGCTTTAGTGGGATGTGCCCCATGGTGTTAGCACTGACTTAATTTCCTCTCTTAGGACAGAGGTCCAGGTGAATTTGGATCCTTGGAGCAGTTCAGAATATTCCTATTGTTACCTGTTATCCAAAAGGCCTCTTTTTGGGTTGTTCAGGCTCTATCTTTGCCCCATATACCATTGTATATATTTTCTACTATTTCCTGTTTTCCAAATATAAACAAAGTCCAGGCAGCACATCAATTTGTTAACTTGACCAGGGTTTCCTGCAGCCTCAAGTCTCAATATTGTGGATGGTCCTTTACGAGGTTCAGCATTTTTCTTTTTTTGTGTGTCGGAGTCTCACTGTCATCCAGGCTGGAGTGCACTGGCACACTCACAGCCACTACAGCCTCAACCTGCTAGGCTCAGGTGATCTTTCCGCCTCAGCCTTCCAAGTAGCTAGAACTACAGGTGCGCTCTACCATACCCGGCTAATTTTTGATACATTGTAGAGACAAGGTCTCCAAGTTGCCCGGACTGGTCTCAAACCCAGGGACTCAGGCAATCCACTCGCCTCAGCCTCCCAGAGTGCTGGGATTACAGACCGAGCCACCAAGCCCAGCCTCAGCATTTTTCAATTTGCTTGTACCAAGATGAAAAATAACTTACGTAGTTACATGATGCCAGACTGTATCCTGGGTAACATCTTTGGTGGCAAATGCTGCCTTAACTGACACTTTATTCAGGTGCAGTGATCTCTACTTTTATGTTTCAACACATTTTTTCCTTTTTTTGTTGTTGTTTTTTTAAAGAGACAGGATCTTGCTATATTGCCCAGGATGGTCTCAAAAAACTCTTGAACTCAAGTGATCCTCCCTCCTTGGCCTCTCGAGTAGCACCACTGCACCCAGTCATTTTTACTTTATTTACTACCCTAACCATATTCATATCTCTCTAATAGTGCCAAGAATATTTCATTTAGTTTGTCCAAACCAACATCTAATCCAGGACCGTGCACTGCATCTGGTTGTTATTGTTTATAGTTTTGATGCAGTGAGAATGTTGTTTTTGTACCTTGTTTTTGCATTCATGTATTACAGATATATAGGGTAGTTAAACAGATATGTACTTTTCAATATATAATCAAAAGAACACACTGAGCTTTATATGAATTCTTTAAGCACATAGAAAGTCCTATAAATTTTTACAGTTTTTATAATAGTATAACTAAGCATTTTTAAAACTTCTCTATTTTTTGATTTGGAATCCTGCTAAATCAAGATAGAAATCAGGTGTGAATCAAAATTAAGAGACTAATTATGTAGTAAACATCTGTGTTTTCTGAGCAGGAAATAAATCGTGTGTCTTTCAGAAGTTAAATTGCTTCCATTGTGTCTGTCCTTGGGGATATTACCATAAAGAATGTAAAATGAAGGTGCTTTGTAATTACATTGGACTTCAGAGTGTGCATTTCATTGCATTTTAGCCTTCATAAATACTGTTTGTAAAGGTTTGTATGCTATCATAATCTTAAGTTAAGTAATATATGTGCCTTTAATGAAACATAGCAAACCAGTTTTAATAAAAGTTGACCACATCCTAAGTAGAGTTAAAATAGCATTTTAAATCTTACTAGTGATTTAATAGTCCACCATTTAACATTTGTAGGGCCAGGAAAAGCTGCTTATAAGACTCACGGGCACAGAGTAAGTACATTCACCTTGAGACTGTGTGATGTGTGTGATTAGTCTGCTCAGGGAGGCTGAGAACTCAAACGCTGACCTCTTCAAAACCACTTTCTATATATAAGTTTATTCTAATAGTTTTGTAATGTGATCTGCTTTAGTTCTACTTAAATATATATATGTGTATTAAAAGATAACTGTTTTCTTCACGTGATTTTAGGCGGAATATATGACTGCCTTTGCTATATAACATAACCCTTAAAAATCTTAAAGCTAGCCGGGCTCGGTGGCTCAGCCTGTAATCCCGCGCCTTTGGGAGGCTGAGGTGAGTAGATTGCCTGAGCCCGTGGGTTCAAGACCCACCTGGGCAACTTGGCGAGACCTCATCTCTACAATAAATCAAAAATTAGCCGGGCATGGTAGCATGCGCCTGTAGTTCCAGCTACTCGGAAGGCTGAGGCGGAAGGATCGCCGGAGCCCCCAGCAGTTCAAGGCTGTGGTAGCTGGGAGCGGCCGCTGCACTCGTCTGGACAACAGAGTGAGACTCCAACTCAAAAAAACAAAAAACAAAAAAACATAAAGCTTCTCATGTTAATGCAATTTAGATCAATCCTACTTGATTAGTTTTTATATAGAAAGCATACAGTCATACTGTATGTAGCCATATTTTAAGATTATGTATTCTTCAAGAGTCTTTATAACATTGCTCTGAAAATACCATTCTAAAGTGTGCCCTGTTGTGATATAAATAAAAATGTAGGAGTCGTCTTTTATAATAAACCATAGCACTTACCTAGAAAAATGGTGAGTAGAATTTCATGATGCATATTTCTGTTAAATATAGATTTAAAGTGTGTTTCGTAGAACATTTTACTTATATACTGGAAATGTCTGTGAAGGTACCGTTGGCACAGTGCTTTCTGATCAGAAACATTTAGGAATTAAAATATTTTCTTTTTAAGGTGATAGTGAGAATTAAAATATATAATATTTGCAAAACAGCAAATACAGATAGTCAATAAATGTTAGTTTTTACCTCCCAGAAAAGCATATATAAATGTATGTGTTCTGGGGCTGGCACGGTTGCTCATGCCTGTAATCCCAGCATTTTGGGAAGCCAAGGCAGGAGGATTGCTTGAGCCCAGGAATTTGCAGTCAGCCTAGGCAACATAGCGAGACCTCATTCTACAAAATATTTTTTAAAAAATTAACTGAGTGCAGTGGCCCACACATGTAGTCCCAGCTACTTGGGAGGCTGATGAGGAAGGATCACCTGAAGGAGGTCGAGGCTGCGGTGAGCTGTGATCATGCTACTGATTTCCAGCATGGGTGACAGAATGAGACTCAAAAAAAAAGAATGCATGTGTTCTGGATCACTGAAAGTATCAAGGATATTTTTAGAATATATTCTGGTCTACTTAGTGAGCTAACTGTGGGTTACATGACATTTCTGTTAAAAGTTGGCCTCTCCTTTCCATCACTGTCAGTCACTGTGGTCACAAAATAATAAATCTGTCAGCCGTGAGACACTGGGCTCTCATTCAGTCATAGACAAATTAGTGTGGCAAACTGAATTGCTGAGTTACTTCTTCAGCCTCATCGATAACATATTTGGTTCTTTAATGCATCCCCACTTTTTTCTGTTTCAGAGTGGAAGCTCAAAATGAAATGGGGCAGCACATTCACTGCTACGTTGCAGCTCTTGCTGCACATACAACTTTTCTGGAACAACCCAAGAGCTTTCGCCCTTCCCAGTGGATAAAAGAACATAGTGAAAGACAGTCTCTTAACAGAAATAGCCTCCGTCGCCAAAATCTTACCAGGGATGGCCACTCCCGGCAAGTGAAGCACAGTGGCTGGGTTGTTCATCAGCCCTGCCCGCGTCAGTACAATTACTGAGATTCCAAGTTCTGTTGGTTGGTTTCTCTTGGTTTGTGCATGTGTGTGTAGATGTGTGTGTATGTACAACGAAATGTTGTCTCTTTACAGCCAATTGATGACCAATCAGATAGTTTTATCAGTGTGTTTAGACACTATCTTGAAAAGCAGATTTATATGCTGTGTATCACATAATGCCTTGCTCTTAACACTTTTTTGTAAATTTTTTCAGCATATTTTTGAAAACATATCAATACAATTACAGTATTTGGTGTTTAGGGGGTGTCTTTAAATCTGTTAAGATGTACATGAGTTAGTCAGCATTTTAAAGACATTTCTTCCCAAGGATGAGAATAGGTATCTTTCAATTTCATTTTATTTTGTATTACTTAATCTTTTGAGTAATCAAATTTATTCTCAGGGTCAGCCATACACTTTATTGACCAGTACTTGATAATCTTTTCTGTATATAACGAAAACGTTTTTACACACTAACATGAGCATTAACAGGTGATAGTTGCCATGGACATAATGGAATTATGGCTGGACTTTGTTTTGAATGAAAACTTGATATATTTCTATGTGTATGGTTTTTTTTCCCCAGATTAGTCATGCAGTTCATTTTGGAATTCAGGTACATTAAGCTTTGGTGGACAGTGCTTTCAGTGATTCCAATGTGACTCCATGACATGGTACAGACTTCATAGGTGTCGTGGTCAAAAGTCCTTGTCTCACGTGCAGAGGGATTAAATTAGACCTGTGAAATTGTATTTGGGAAAATTCATGTCTGTAACTAACCCATTAGTGCAGTGTTTGTGTTTAAGTGGTTTTGATTTCTTCTTGCCAGCTCTGCCCACTCCTCACCTTACAGCAGCTGTAAATTCAGAATAACTTGTCCAGGACTTGAGTGACTTCATATTTCTCTCTGCCCATGGGAAAAGAGATAGGCTTTCTACTTCCAGATACAGTGAGCAATCCCCTGCCGTGGAGCCTGTCCTGCCATGTGGCAAGCCAGGATGAGGGGGAGTTTCTGGTGATGTCTTCATGGAGTCTGAGTGAAGGGTGACAGGTTGGCTTCTTGACTTTTCACTTTTTGTTTTAACTTCAGGCAAAATCTTTAACCACTCTGGCCTCTGTTCTTCCATCAACAGGGGAGTAATGATACCTCCCTCACAGAGTCACTGTGAGGCTTATGGACTGATGGGAAGTGGGGCTGTCCAGAACTGAACCTTGGGCAATTTAGAGGGCCTTTCTACTGAATCTGGTGACAGGTTGGGGCTGTGGCACCTACGTTGCCACAGCTGTTCTTCACAGTGTTGGTGCTAACGAGGCCGGGCGCAGGGTTCGATTCACATGTGGGCCAGTTAACGCGACACGGAGAAAATCTAGTTCCTTACCTCTAGCCGGTCGCTTCCTTTTCAGCAGTTGTGATGGGTTTTGCTGAGCCATCCATACTCTTCACTGGTTTCCTCTGAAATTAAAACATTTACAGCTCACAGCACATCCTACTGACAACAGTAGTGTCACGTTCATAATCAAACAGCTTCATTTTCCACCTCCTCTGCAACTCTCACTGAGTACATGTCTATAAAATGTTTTCAAGGAAAAAAGCAGCATATAGTTATGTGAAGTATTATTCTACTTTTCAATAACCCTGTAGCAGCTTGATGCCAGGAACCGTGGGAGACTAAGGAAGAGCAGTGTTCTTTCCCGACCAGACTGGAGCGTCTAAAGTGGACGAGGTCAAGGCTGTAGTCAGATGGTGGCTTGAGATTGTTCTTCCACTGGCTGTGAGTGCCAGGATGTCTTTAGAACAAGAGTTTAGATCCCCCTTTTCTCCTTGTTGTCCCTCACATTTTGACTTCCCCTTTATTTATTTGTTTCCTAACTAGGGGCCAAGTCTGTAAAGTGTTGTCAAACTGAGTTAGAAGTTATTTTATGACTATTTTGTGTTTACCTGAGTTGGGAGATAAGGTAGCATTTTCATGAAGGTGTGTATGTTTTACACCACGTCTGTTATAGGGTCGTACCTTGGTAACTTGAAAATAAACCAGCTAAATGTCTTCAGGATGTCAGCCTCTGAATCCGTGGGGTTCTTTTTCATATGTTGCATGCAAGTTGTTAGTACCTCACAAGCTAAGAAGTTCAGCCATGAGAATTTGTTTGGTAGCATGAACAGATTTGTATATAAAACTGCAGTGCTCTCTTTTTTTCAGATTTCTTGGTACCTTAAGTACATTTATATCTCTTATCAGTTATTGAGTTTTTGTTTGCCTTTTCTAGGTCTTGTTTTTTCATGTTTTGTGTATGGAAAACAAAAAACTTCAGTCATTGGGATTTTTGGGGAGGGTTAGAATTACCACACCACCTGTTATATCATACTGTGGTTTCTGTATCAGTATCTAAGGTTTCTGTCCAAAACTGGCACATGTAAGAATGAAGAAAATGGTTATACAACTCAGTGGAAGTTCTTGGTCATCAGATGACAAGCATCTACTGTGTGTAAGACATAGGCCAGCAGCAACACAGAACAATGTTGACTTGTGAAGTGTTCTTTGAAACATGGCCAAAATGCATTTTATTATGAACTTATTATTACTTTTGCTATTGTAAATATTAGCGGTTTACAATGTACTTTAGTGCATATTTCTTATAAATTTAAGCATTGAGAAATAAGACCCCTCCGGATTTAGTAGCTCTGAATGTTTCTAAACTGATAACATAGAATGTTACTTGGAAAAAAGTCTGGAATACATAGTATACACAGCAGTGCTTCATGAATGAGTTTCTTAGCTTTTACAGTGCACCGTGTGTTTTTGTTAATAAAACATTTTATAATGTATATCTTATGTTTATCACTTTTTCTTCCTTAACGAATTATATTGTGTTCTGCACTGTAAGTTGAAGATTAGCCATCCATTATTTATCTTATGTGACAATGCATTTATGTGGTTGGTTGCATGGGGAGTTTTTTGTAAAAGATGCAAAGTAATTGGATTTTTTTGTTTAAATATTAATTTCCTGTACATTTTTCAATTTCCATGCAAACTGTTCCTGTTTACATACCTTGTCGGTTGTATCAGTACTTTGGTTCTTATGAGAAAACAGTTTACTTAAAACTTGAGAGAGCTGTTTGGCATTGCCTATTATTTTTGCTTCCCAAATCTGTATAGTACACTGGTTTGTAATCTTTGTCTTTATTGAAATCTGAGTTTCTTTGCTACTTCTCTTCCTCCTCAATGAAATATATTTTCTTTATACACTCTTAAGAAAAACTAGGCTGGGCGTGGTGGCTCACACCTGTAATCCTAGCCCTTTGGGAGGCAGAGATGAGAGGATTACCTGAGCCCAGGGGTCTGAGACCATCCTGGGCAACATGGTGAGACCTCGTCTCTATGATAAATCAAAAAATTAGCTGGGCATGGTGGCATGCGCCTGTAGTTCCAGCTACTTTGGAAGACTGAGTGGAAGGATCACCTGAACCCAGCAGGTGGAGAACTATGGTGGCCGTGAGTGTGCTACTGCACTCCAGCCTGGGCGACAGAGTGAGACTCCTACTCAAAAAAGAAAGAAAAAGAAAGAAAGAAAAACGAGCAAGGAAGAGTATATTTGTTACTCTCATTTTCTTTGAATTGGAAACAAAAAAATGAAGGAATCCAACTAGAAGATAGACATTTATTTTTGAATAGCTTAGTTGAAAAAGTTTGAGTTTCCAAGTATTAGTTTTTGTTTTTAGAATCACTTAAGAGACTGCTCCTTGTACTGGGAGATACTAGTTACTAGTATATGTTTGTAATGTTACCTTAAAATTATCTTTTTACTTTATAAGGCCCATAAATACTGGTTAAACTCCTGTAAAGGTTGGGCTTCTCTTGTGGATGGCTTCACTGCCATCAGCCATGCTGGTGTGTTACAAAGGGCATCCCTACCATCTTACTTTAATGCTTAAAATTTTATATAAAATGCTTTTTTTAGAAAATGTACATGATACAGTGGTGTCAGCCTTGCCACATACTAATGTCACTTGAATTTGACACCAACTAAAGTGGTTTAGTGTGGAGAAAGAGGTACGGGGAAGCACACAGATAAGGATATCTTTTATTTGCAGCAGCATCCTTTATGTGGGAGGAGAAGTTACTATTCAAAGGAAGGCAGCTTAGGTGGTAATATTTGGTGTATCATTCAGAATTTTCTTTATGACATTTTTTTAAAAATTGTATAATTGCTAAATGCCCCGCTTTGCTCTGTGTTTGCCTGAAGTGTTAGTATTTGTTTTCTAGGTGGGCTTCTAAAAACCAAGTCATTCCTTGGGGAGGTTAGGTGTGTGTGTTTTCAGACTTGGAGTGTATGAGTGCTTTTGATTGCTTTTTGATTGTGTTTTCCTCCAGAGGTTTTTAACTTTAATTAATAAGTGTGTGTGTTATTAAAAAAAAAAGTGGCTTTGTTTTTTTCTCAAGTAAAATTGTAAACTCATTTGCTTTTCAAGGACAGGACGTGAGTAATGGAGACTGAAGAGTATTGTAGACTGTACTATGTGCCTTCCTCATGTGTTTCTGGACACAATTTATTTTCATCAACTTGAAAACTCAAAAGGGACATCTGGTTAGGTTATATACTGTACATCAATCTATGCATAAATGGCAGCTTGTTTTCTTGAGCCACTGTCTAAATTTTTTTCTGTTTTTATAGAAATTTTTATACTGATTGGTTCCTAGATGGTCAGTTTTGTACACAGACTGAACAATACAGCACTTTGCCAAAAATAAGTGTAGCATTGCTTAAACATTGTGTGTTAACACCTGTTCTTTGTAATTGGGTTCAGTGGTGCATTTTGCGCCACCTGGAGTTACAGTTTTTAATCTGTCAGTAAATAAAATGTCCTTTAACTTCACGTGTGTCTGATTCTTTTATTTTATCTTTATTGTCATTAGTCTTAAAAGTAAATACAACTTACTGGTTACTTCTTGTCCAAAAGATGTGTTTAATATGGTCTTCAAGTACTTTTTTAAAAGCTGGTATAAAATCAGATTAAGATTTTTTTTTTTTTTTTTTTACCTAAAATTAGTAATCATTTAAGTGAACGGGATTTTGAGGGTGATCCCCAACCAGCACCTTTTTCTCCAATCAGTGTTAAGAAACAAATATGGAATTTAGTACACTGTTCTTGGCCTTTTTAAAGCTAGGCTGGTGAATTTCCAATGGATTTTCTTCCAGATAAATGGAGATACATAGACTCTTAAAGAAACATTTTAGGACAATGTGACCTTCCCTGGTGCCATCAGTGCCCCTCTGTGGAGCTCTGGTTGGAATAGGGCTAGCAAACAACAAGCCTAGAGGTTAACTCCTGTGTGAATGAATCCTTGACGAAGATGAGCATTCTAGAACTGTGTAGCCAGATTTTTATGCTCTTTGAGTTTCTCAGCTGAGATGAAAGGATTGAGGCAGGGATATAAGGAGGAGGCACCCCAAGATGAAAATAAGATCCTAAGAGTTGACTTGGGAAGGAGCAGATTGAAATGAAAGCTCTGGAATGGCTGCTGCTAAGAAGAGTGCTCACCGGGCCCACTTACAAAGTGGTCAGAGTGTCCATGGAGTCCAGCAGTTCAATCAGGTCTCGAGAACAGTGACTGCACGGAATCTGAAAGGGAGGAGTCAAACATGAAAGCAGCTTCTGGGATGGGCACGTTGAGGGTTCACAGTTGGATAGGTGGCCTAAGAAGATCTGGCTCAGGGGTCGCCAACCCTCGGGCCATGGGCCACAGACCAGTACTGGGCTGCACAGCAGGAGGTGAGTGGTGGTGAGCGAGTGAATCTTCATTTGCACCTACAGCTGCTCCCCATCACTTACTTGCATTACTGCTTGAGCTCTGCCTTCTGTCAGATCCGCAGGGGCATTAGATTCTCATAGGAGTGAGGGACCTAGCTTGCACGCTCCTTAGGAGAGTCTAATTCCTGATTGTCTGAGCTGGAGCTGAGGCAGTGATGCTGGCGCTGGGGAGCAGCTATAAATTCAGATTAAGCCGGGTTCAGTGGCTCAGCCTGTAATCCCGTGCTTTGGGAGGCTGAGGTGAGTAGATTGCCTGAGTCCGCGGGTTCAAGACCCACCTGGGCAACTTGGCGAGACCTCATCTCTACAATAAATCAAAAATTAACCGGGCGTGGTAGTGCGCGCCTGTAGGTCCAGCTACTTGGAAGGATCGCCGGAGCCCAGCAGGTCGAGGCTGCGGTGGCCGGGAGTGGCCACTGCACTCCAGTCCGGGCAACAGAGTGAGACTCCAACTCAAAAAAAAAAATTCAGATTAACATTAGCAGTGAAGTTTAGCTTCACAGAGACCACAATAAATCAATTGCTTGCAGACTCATATCAAAACCCTGTCTGTGGGTGGTAAGTGAGTTGATGTACTTCAACTGTACAGCTGCATCTGGTGGCAGGCTTGAAGTCAGAACCCCACACTTAGTTTGTGCGTGGCCCACCCATTTTATTTACCACTTCTGTCCACACTTTTTTTAATTGTGAGTTGTATAAATGATTTCATTATGTATTACACATAATACATAATAAATGCACAATAAATGTTATGCGCTTGAAACCATCCCCTGGTCTGTGGAAAAACTGTCTTCCACAAAGCTGGTCCCTGATGCCAAAAATCCTGGGGACCGCTGATATCTAACTCCTTTGCTCTGAATTCATACAGACTGAAGGTTATTCATTATAGCCCTATCTGCCGTCAATGCAACATGTCGGAAACAAACCTGCATGCTTCTACATAGGGTGGTTGGAAATAGTGGGCACATCCATACAATGGGTGTCTCTGCAGCCTGAGAAAAATGAGGAAGAGCTTTATGCACTGATTGAGAGTGATTTCTGAAACATACTCAAGTGAGAAAAGCAAGGAGAGTGTCTATCTCTAGTAAGCTACACTTCAGGTAAGAAGGGAATATAAGAAAACATACATGTGCCAGCTTATTTGTGCAAAAGAAATACAAGTAGAAATGAAAGAGAAGGGTTACTTACAGGGGTTGGTTAAAAGGGTTGGAAAGAAGAAAGGCCAGGCTTGGTGGCTCAGCCTGTAATCCCAGCACTTTGAGAGGCCGAGGTGAGTGGATTGCCTGAACTCGCGGGTTGGGGACCAACCTGGGCAACTTGGCAAGACTTTTGTCTCCACAATTAAAAAAAAAAATTAGCTGGGCTTGGTTGCGTGTGCCTGTAGTTCTGGCTACTTGGAAGACTGAGACGGAAGGATCGCTGGAGCCCAGCAGGTTGATGCTGTGGTGGCTATGAATGTGCACTCCAGCCTGGACAACTGAGTGAGACTTCAGCTCAAAAAAAAGAAGAAGAAAGGAGTTGGAACAGGTCAGCGGAGATGAGGCGGGAGCAACATTCTCTGAGGAGCTCTTTGTCTACAGCTTTCGCTTTTAGAACTGTAGTAATGCTTCCAGTAGTTCCTCAGTCACGTTAGTAATATTTCTTTTTCTTTGTTTGAGTCAGAGTCTTACTCTGTCCCCCAGGCTGGAGTGCAGTGGCATGATCGTGGCAACAACAACCTTCACTTGCTGGGCTCAGGCAATCCTTCCGCTTCAACCTTCCAAGTAGCTGGGACTACAGGTAAGGAGCACCAAGCCCAGCTAATTTGTTTTTTTTGAATTGGAGTCTCTGTCACCCAAATTGGAGTGTACTGGCATGCTCATGGCCACCGCAGCCTTCACCTGCTGGGCTCAGATGAGCCTTCTGCCTCAGCCTTCCAAGTAGCTGGAACTACAGACATGCGCCACCACGCCTGGTGAATTTTTTGATTTATTGTAGAGATAAGGTCTCACCAAGTTGCCTAGGCTGGTCTCGAACTGGTGGACTCTGGCAATCTGCTCACCTCGGCCTCCTAAAGTGCTGGGATTATAGGTGTGAACCACCGCACCTGGTCTAATTTTTTTAATTTATTGTAGAGACGGAAGTCTCGCCGTGTTGTCCAGGCTGGTCTCGAACTCCTGAGCTCAGGCAATCCTTTTACCTCTGCCTCCCGAAGTGCTGGGATTATGGACGTGAGCCACCACACTCAGCGAGGGACATCATTTAATACCTTGATCAAAGTCTCAACCCTTGGACTATGACGCGCTAAACTTTTTCTTTTTGCTTAAGTCGGTTTGGACTGGGGTTTCTGTTGCTTGCAACAAGACTGTTCCTATGCTCCAGTGGCTTCCTGTAGAACATTCTAAAAGCTTTTCCTCCAGCCTCACTGAAGAGCATTCAGTGGGTGTTTCCAGCGTCGGAAAGGATGGAGGTGAGTGCTTCCCATGGGGAGACTGGACCCAGTGAGCAGCTGAGACTGTGAGCAGAGACAGGAATTCAAGGCTTTCATTTCTTCAGATTCAGCCCCAGCTGAGTGGAGAGCCCCAAAGGAGGGGCTGCTGTGGGATGCCTGCAGAGAGTGCTGGGCATGCAGCACAGCCTGTGAGTAGCTCTTCAGGGGCCAGCCAGGAGCTCTGGAGTGTAGTGGGGCTCTGGAATGCCACCTGGAGACTCCTATGTCTCAGGGCAGGCAGTTAGCAGGGACACTGGTTACAGCAGCCGTGCGGGAGGCAGCGAGGACTCAAGCCTCAGTCCGCCTCTTATTTCCTTGTTCACCGTACTGGGGTTGTTGTACAATCCTGGGGGAGGGATACACAGGACCTACAGCGATTAGACCATGAGGATTTGCCTTCATGAATGAGACTAATGCCCTCTCATAAGAGGCTTCATGCTGGGTTCAGTTGCTCATGCCTATAATCCCAGCACTTTGAGAGGCCAAGGTAGGAGGATCACTTGAGCCCAGGAGTTTGAGACCAGCCTGAGCAACATAGCAAGACCTTGCCTCTACAAAAAATTAAAAAATTAGCTGAACGTGATGGCACATGCCTGTAGTCCCAGCTACCCAGGAGGCTGAGGCAGGAGGATCACCTGAGCGCAGGAAATGGAGGCTGCAGCAAGCCATGCTTGTGCTACTGCATTCCAGCCTAAGCAACAGAATAAGACCCTCACTAAAAAAAAAAAAAAAAAAAAAAAACCCCCACAAAAAAAAAAAAAAAAAAAAAAGACGTCAGAAATCTGCCTACTTTCTCCTGCTCCACCATGTGAGGACACAGCAAGGAGCACTGTCATGAAAGCAGAGTGAGACTTCACCAGATACCAAATCTGCTGATGCCTTGAACTGGACTTTATAGCCTCCAGAACTGTGAGAAATACATTCCTTTTTTTTTTTCACTAAAAATAATGTTCTTAGAATATACTGAGTGAAAAGATAAAAATTAAACTCTAATTTTATAAAATACATGTGTATTTGTGTGTGTGTAAGTCTGGAGCAGTGTATACAAAATTCAAGTGGTTATCTCAAAACACTAGGTTTTTTTGAGTTGGAATCTCACTCTGTTGCCCAGGCTAGAGTGCAGTGGCACACTCACGGCTGCTGCAGCCTCAACCTGCTGGGCTTAGGTGATTCTTCCACCTCAGCCTTCCAAGTAACTGGAACTACAGGTGTATGCCACCATAGCTAGCTAACTTTTTGATGTATTTTGGAGACGAGATCTCGCCCAGTTGCCCAGGCTGGTCTTGAACCCCTGGACTCAGACAATTCTCTCACCTCTGCCTCCCAAAGTACTGGGATTACAGGTGTAAGCCACTGCGGCCAGGTCAACACCAGTATTCTTCTTTATACTTTTCTATATATCCCAACTTTTCTGTAAGAACATGTGTTCCTTTATCGACCAGAGGATAAAAGCATGTCAAAAAAATGAGGAAAGGAATTTTTTAAAAATGAGCATTATGTTTCTTTTTTTTTACTTTTTGTTTTTTTATTTTAGAGTTGTGGGGTACAAGTAGGGATTTTCTACATAAGTAGGTTGCATGCAGGTGAAGTTTAGGTTTCTGGCTGGCCCTCTCTCCCCTGATAGCAGACCAGGTACCCAGTGTGTTACCCCGTGCTCCCCTCCCTCCTCCCTCCATCTTTTCCCTAACAGTGTCCAGCACCTGCGAATCCCCACCCTTGTGCTCATGTGACCAGTGGTCAGGGCCCATTTAAGAGTGAGAACATGTGGTATTTACTTATTTGTTTCTGTGATGGTTCACTTAATGTGATGGTCTCCAGTTATATCTAAGTTGCTGTGAAGGAAGGCCATGATTTTGTTCTTCTTTATGGCTGCATAATATTCCATCATGTATATGTACCATATTTTCTTTATCCAGTCCACTTTCCACGGGCATCTAGGTTGGTTCCACGTTTTTGCGTTTGTGAGTGCGCTGCAATAAACGTGTGTTTAGGTGTCTTTTTGGCAGAGCAATTTATGTTCCTCTGGGTATATTCCCAGGAGCGGGATTGCTGGATTGCATGAAAGCTCAATTTCTGGTTCTTTGAGAAATCACCACACTGCTTTCCACAAAGGCTGAATGAGCTAACGCTCCCACAACAGTGCAGAAGCATCTCCTTTTCCCCCTGCAGCCACACCAGCACATGCTGTGTTTTGACTTATTATAGATAACCATCCTAGCTGGGCTTGGTGGCTCAGTCTGTAATCCCAGCACTTTGGGAGGCTGAGGTGAGTGGATTGCCTGAGACCGCGGGTTCGAGACCCGCCTGGGCAGCGAGACCTCATCTCTACAATAAATCAAGAAATCAGCCGGGAGTGGCAGCGCGCGCCTGTAGTTCCGGCTACTTGGAAGGCTGAGGCGGAAGGATCGCCGGAGCCCAGCAGGTCGAGGTTGCGGTGGCCGGGAGCAGCCATTGCACTCCAGTCTGGGCAACAGAGTGAGACTCCAACTCAAAAATAAATAAATAAATAAAGATAACCATCCTTATCAGTGTAAGGGGTTTTGATTTGCATGAGAAATATATTTCTACTATTGATAAATCACCCAGTCTAAGGTAATGTGTTTTACCAGAAGGAACAAACTCAGACAACTAGTTAGAATCGTGTAACATGTGATCCAAGACCTTACCCTGAGTTCTATCCAGACAGTTCTTCTAAGTGTTATCACCATCTATAGTATATGTCATCACTGCATGTCAAACTGTTACAGCAGCAGCCACCTCTATTCCTTTATAACTTTTTATTTTGGAGACCACATCCTCTAAGAACAATATTTTAACATGAAGTGTGACCTGCCAAAGTGACCAGGCTGCAGGAAATTCTATGTAAAAAAATATGGCACACCCACAGAGCCTTCTGGAATCTGCTCCACTTTAATTTAGAAACTCTTTGTCCTAATATTTTGGTCCAAGTGTAGATTCCTTATATTTCCACTGCAGTGTTGTGGACTGTGTTGTTAACTTGGTTGGTTTACAGTTTTGATGGTGGATCATGAGTTCAGATGACCCAGAGCATCTGAGATCTTTAACATTCAGGTTGACACTGAGGACATCAGGGTTGTCCTGAGCACAACACTCAGGACATCCTGTGGATGCAGGATGCTGGCCTTTGGGAGGCAGGATGGCCCCATACAGTGTGGTCTGAAAGGACCGACAGTCACTCTGGAGGAGTTGCCAGACTCCCTCTGTCCCTGGGATAAACTCAATGTAACCAAAAGCGGGTGGGTAGACTGGAGACTACAGATTCCTGGTCACTCTGAAGAAGACAGAGCAAATCATGGGAAGTGCCCAAAATGAATGACATCCCACAATGTCTGACTTCTTACTTGAGAATAAACAACAACCAGCAATTACAGGGTACATTCATTTAAGGAGAGGTAACAGCCACTTAAAAATGCTTTTGTTCAAATAATTACACTGGTGCATCTAGTAGGGCAATATTTTATTTTCACATTCTTTAAACTGGAAATAACATGAATTTGAAGAGAGAGTCCCAAAAGAAAGGAGAAATTTCCTTCCTCTATAACATGTATAAAACAAGTTTTTCAAGTTTTTGTTTTTGCTTGTTTGCTGTTGAATGACCCAGCCAAAGAGAATATTCCTCAAAATTGCTTCAAAACTCTCAGGTATAAAGGTTTTTTTAAATGATTTGTTTAACTATTTGAGGTGGGGTCTTAGCTACGTTACTTGGTCTTGTACTCCTGGATTCAAGTGATCCTCCTGCCTCAACCTCCTGAGTAGCTGGAACTACAGGTGTGAGTCACCACACCCGCCTCTAGGTTTTAAATAAAGTTTAACTCTTAACTAAATTAAAATGAGTATCACATCTAAATGTAAGGAATAAAAAAGAAAATGCACTTTATCAGCAGGTCAGCATTTCCTAAACTTCTCCACAGGGTAAAAACCTAGGGAGTGGGTTGGAGCAAGGAGGATGATGGAGATCTGTGAAGACAGAGCCAAGAGTGTGATCAAGGTGGAGGGGGAGAGGGTAAAGGAGGAGGGAAGTAAAGAAGGGGAGATTTTCAGTTAGGAGAGGTCTGTGATAAACCAAGCCTCTAAAATAACAATAACAGAGGGTGAAGCGGTGGGTTCACTGGCAGCGTATTTCTCAGTCAGTCTGTCCTGCGCCATTGCTTCTGGAAACCCTGGAAAGTGGGCCACGGTTCTCTGCTTCAAACCAAGCCTGGGCCCCAGGGGTCATGAAGAGAGCACCTCGGTGGTCAGATTTGTGTCATTCTTCAGGGTTGATTTATGTCCCTCGTGAGCCTGGACTGTATCCCTGGCACTGATCAGGAAGGGAATCAAATTGGTTAGGCTGGTGCACTTAGAAGTTCCTGAGTTTTACAAGTCAGGCAGAATTTCTTACTAGAAAATAAAAATTAAAAATATCCAGAAATTCAGAGCAAGTCAGAGTCTTGGATCTAAGAAACAATGTACAAAAGAAAGTTTTGCTGATCCAAAAACATTTGGCAAAAACATTTGTCGCCATTTGCTGGAGACTGTCAATTTATAGCCCCAGAGATCTGCAGAAATACCTGAGGGACCACACGTGTAAAGAGGCTTTCATTGGCTGGGTGCAGTGGCTCACGGCTGTAATCCCAACACTTTAGGAGGCTGAGGTCAGAGGACTGCTTGGGCCCAGGAATTTGAGACCAGCCTGGGCAATATAGTGAGACTCCAACTCTATTATATATTTTAATATTATATATTAAAAAAAATTTTTAAGCCTTCTGTTAATATTTTTGCATTAAAAAAGCAGACATGATAAAGAGATTATTTTATTTTATATTCTTAAAGCAAAATGAATAAAGTTAAGACTTATCGTTCGGGCTCGGTGGCTCAGCCTGTAATCCCACGCTTTGGGAGGCCGAGGTGAGTGGATTGCCTGAG
>NW_007113303.1:721-14030 GCF_000164805.1 Carlito syrichta | reverse complement strand
AAAAAAAAAAAAACAATAAAATGTTTGCCCTATTTTTAAATCAGATTTGTGCATTTTTTTTGACATTTTCTAAAAGCCCTATAGTGCTGATATGCTACATTTCTTCTTAGACTGAGAAATTCTTTGTGGTTGAATTTTCTATTTTAAAACAGGTTTGGGGGATGCCATTTCCAATACACACGTTGGTAATTTAACCACCTGATCATTATACAAAAATAATTCATTTCAGACCCAAGGCTTTATGTATTTTCTGTCAACTCTGGCAGAACTTACTTTAACTTATCCCTGTGTCTTAATTGTTATATTAGGGGATAAATGTAATAGTCTGAGAAATGTGAATTCTAGCTGTGTTCCAAAGCAACACCTGTGTTACAGTATAAATTCCAGTAAGCATGTTAGACCACCTCAAGGCTAAGGTACACAGATGTTAGTAAATGCCTCCAAAGTGCTCACATGGCAGATACTCTGGAGTAGGTAAAAGTAAGAGGACTAAAATCCTGAGGTTTTTGTAGAAGTACTTTTTAACTAAAGGAACTTCTAAGTTGATATGCACTGGTGATTTTTAGTCTAAGTTTTACTCTCTGTGAATGTTTTTGGTTTTGGCTGGTTTTTTTGAGTTGGAGCCTCACTCTGCCACCCAGGCTGGAGTGCAGTGGCACGCTCATGGTCGCCGCAGCCTCAACCAGCTAGGCTCAGGCGATCCTTTCACCTCACCCTTCCAAGTAGCTGGACCTACAGGTGTGTGCCACCATGGCCTGCTCATTTTTTGATTTATTGTAGAGACAAGGTCTCTTCAAGTTGCCCAGGCTGGTCTCAAATCCCTGGACTCAGTCAATTCTCTCGCCTCGCCACCCACAGGCTTGAGCCACTGTGCCTGGCTATTTTTGTTTTTTAATAGGTAGAGTTAAGGCTGGGCGAGGTGGCTCATGCTTATAATCCCAGCACTTTGGGAGGCCGAGACGAGAGGATTGCCTGAGCCCGTGGGTTTGAGACCAGCCTGGGCAACTAGGCAAGACCTCCCATCTCTACAATAAATAGATAAATAAATTAGCCAGGAATGGTGGCGCATGCCTGTAGTTTCAGCTATCTTGAAGGTTGAGGCGAAACTACCAGGTTGAGGCTGCAGTGGCTGGGAATGTGTCACTGCTCTCCAGCCTGAGTGACAAGAGTGAGATTCCAACTGAAAAAAAAAAAAAGGTAGAATAAGCTAAATTTGGCCTACTTTGCAGACATTGTTTTATTTTTTATTTTTTCAGTCAGGTTCTCATGTGTACAGGCTGGTGTGCTGCAGCACGATTCCAGTTCACTGCAGACTTGACTTGCAAGACTCAGGCAATCCTTCTGCCTCAGCCTCCTGAGTAGCTGTGACCACAGGCATGCATCACTATGCCCAGCTAATTTTTAATTTTTTCTAAAGACAAAGTCTTGTGTTGCCTAGGCTGGCCTCGAACTCCTGGCCTCAAGCGACCCATGTGCCTCGGCCTCCCAAAGTGCTGGGATTATAGATGTGAGTCACTGTGCCCAGTTTAATTCCTTTACATACTAAATAAATATAAGTAGTTGATGCTTAGGGTGACAGCTGGAATGGGTCATTTATGAAGTATTAAAGCCAGGGCACTAGCCTTTCCCATCTGCTGTTTTGTTGAGACCACCACAGCTTCAGCGTTGAATTTGCTATTGAGCAACCACGGAGGGAAAGGTATTACATCAAGCTTAAGAAATCACATGCGGCTTGCTTGCTTGCTTTTTTTCTTTCTTTCTTTCTTTCTCTTTCCTTCCTTCCTTCCTTCCTTCCTTCCTTCCTTCCTTCCTTCCTTCCTTCTTTCCTTCCTTCCTTCCTTCTTCCTTCCTTCCTTCCTTTCTTTCTTTTTTTTTTTGAGTTGGAGTCTCACTCTGTCGCCCAGACTGGAGTGCAGTGGCTGCTCCTGGCCACCACAGCCTCGACCTGCTGGGCTCCGGCGATCCTTCCGCCTCAGCCTTCCGAGTAGCCAGAATTACAGGCGTGCACTACCACACCCGGCTGATTTTTGATTTATTGTAGAGATGAGGGCTCGCCAAGTTGCCCAGGCGGGTCTTGAACCCGCGGGCTCAGGCAATCCACTCACCTCAGCCTCCCAAAGGCACGGGATGATAGGCTGAGCCACTGAGCCCAGCTTCTTTCTTTCTTTCCTTCCTTCCTTCCTTCCTTCTTTCTTTCTTTCTTCCTTTCCTTCTTTCTTTCTGTTGGCATCTCACTCTGTTGCCCAGGCTGGAGCCCCAGCCTAGACCTGCTGGGCTCTGGCGATCCTTCTGCCTCAGCCTTCCAAGTAACTGGAACTACCGGCGTGCGCTACCACACCCGGCTAATTTTTTTTTATTATTATTGTAGAGATGAGGTCTTGCCAAGTTGCCCTGGTGGGTCTCAAACCCGCAGGCTCAGGCAATCCATTCACCTCAGCCTCCCAAAGCGCTGGGATTACAGGCTGAGCCACCGAGCCTGGCCGAGTCCGGTCTTTGTTTTAGCTAAATTTGGGGATCCATTACTAATGAGGAGGGAAAGCACAGATATGCAGGAATCCCTAGCAATCACTGCCATCCCTAAAATCTCACTTCTCCTACAGGGTATGGTACAGGTGTCACTCTTCATTTTGCTTCCCTAGTTCCTACACAGACACTTAATCATGCATTCCTCTGAAGCCCTGCTTTTACTTCTGCTTGCTTTTTGCTTTGTTGAATACATGATCTGCGAACTAGTTCTGGGCTCATTCTAAATTGTAAACCTTGAGCCATGAACCCCCTATGAATTAACTTTGTCTATGTGGTTCCACGTGTTAACCACTTTTTTCCAAATAGAGTCCTCACTATGTTGCCTAAGTTGGTCTTGAACTCATGGTCTCAAGCAATCTTCTTACCTCAGCCTCTCAAAGTGCTGGGAGTACAGGCATGAGTCACTGCACCCGGCCCACTTTTGTAATTTTAAGAACGGTACTTTCATTTTTGTGTGTGCAGAGCTTGAGACATATAGTAGTTTGCATTCTAAGACCCTTGCCAGATGCGGTGGTTCATGCCTGGAACCCTAGCACTTTGGAAGATGGAGGCGAGAGGATTGCCTGAGCCCAGGGATTCGAGACCAGCCTGGGCAACTTGGCGAGACCTCATCTCTACAATAAATCAAAAAATTAGCTGGGCGTGGTGGCACATGCCTGTAGTTCCAGCTACTTGGAAGGCTGAGGCAGAAGGACTGCTTGAGCCCAGCAGGACAAGGCTGCGGTGGCCACGAGCGTGTCACTGCACTCCAGCCTGGGTGATAGAGTGAGATTCTGACTCAAAAAAAAAAAATTGCCCTTGGACTACTGGTAAAAGGAATCTGTGCTATTTTCACTCTCTACATGACATTTTATTTATAACCTCAATTGGAATACAGGACAAAATATGTTTCTATAAATAACACAATTTCAGTGTGGTTAAGCTGGTTATTCATACCAGTCAGAATCTTTGTGACAGTATTGTACACACAGCTCCAAGGCTAAAGGGGTCTCTGGTTTAAAAAAAAAAAAATTGGGAGTCATTGTCCTAGGTACTCAGGAAACATTTAATGAATAGAAATTGACAACTCTTTAATCACATAAAAAATTTCTTCTAGAAAATTCAGTCCACAATTCCTTATTTGCAATTCCAACTTCTGAAAAGTTCTTGAACTCAAAAAAAAAAAAAAAAAATTTACTGAAGCCGAACACGGCCTCTCACGACAATGCTAGCTGGTACACTCATGCCAATGGGTTCCTAGAACACTTACCTAGTGGACGAAGTCTGTATTAAGAGGAACTCATCCTCCAAAAGATAATTCTAGGTTTTTTTGGGGGGGTGTCCCTTTGTATTCTACTCAAAGAACAAATAATGCACTTACTCCAGATTGAGATCCTTTTTTTTTTTTTTTTGAGTTGGAGTCTCACTCTGTCACCCAGACTGGAGTGCAGTGGCCGCTCCCGGCCACCACAACCTCTACCTGCTGGGCTCCGGCGATCCTTCCGCTCAGCTTTCCAAGTAGCTGGAACTACAGGTGCGCACTACCACACCTGGCTAATTTTTTGATTTATTGTAGAGATGAGGTCTCATCAAGTTGCCCAGGCGGGTCTCGAACCCGCGGGCTCAGGCAATCCACTCACCTCAGCCTCCCAAAGTGCAAGAGTACAGGCTGAGCCACCGAGCCCAGCTGAGATCCTTTTGAACAGTTTCTAATACCTGGCATTCTTGGCTATTTAGATTTCTAAATAAAGGCAGCTATTCCATCTTTTCCTTATAGGATAAAGGCCTCTATTATATTCTGGTAGTGATAGGAAAACAAAACCTACTTTTTACACTGCAAAACTGAAGGAGTTGAGTCATATCTGGTGGTAATACTTCTGAACTAGATCACACCCGAGGGGCCTTTACAAGATTATATAGAGAATGAATTAATTTCTCCCTAGTAATTCAGCACTGTCCTTATGAAGACCAGTTATTTGTTGTGAAAACAGAGCCTGGGCCCAGACCATCTGGCTTCCTGAGCTCTTGTGTTTATTTTGTAGCCTTTCATGTACCCCTAGGCTCAGCCCAGGATGTCAGTCACTTCTGGCTGCTCGCAGGGTGCCTGCTGTAGCATCCTCACGGATGTGCTGAGGCTGGAAAAGCTTGTTTGCGTTTCTAAGATAAGAACGCATGATCCAGGAGAGCCTGAACCTTCAACATCTGCTTTGCTAGTCAGAGATCGCTCTTCTTTCCTTCCTACTTCTCCGTTATGCTACCAATAACTGAGATACCAGGTAAATAAGCTCTGGAGAGCCAAGCTGTCATGGCATAGGATTCTTACTTTCCCTTTAAAAGGATGGGGGAGGAGGGAGTTGGAGATTATCTCCAGATAATTTTTGTCTGAAGAGACAGAACTACCTCCTTGGAAGGTCAAAGTTAGGTTGAGAACATCAGGAGAACACACACCAGTAGCGGAGCCAACACAGTTCCACATGTTTTAATATTCTACTCCAGATGGCTTCTGTAAGAAGGAAAAGGAAACTCACATTTATAGCAGGATGACCGTATGCTGCATGCTTTGTATACTTCTTTTAATCAAACATTGTGAGGTAGGTATTAATACCCTTTTACAGATGAGGACTAAGAAATTTACCAAACCTCTCACAAGTATTAAGTGATAGAAACTAGGACCGGTGTGGTGCTCACACCTATAATCCCAGCACTTTGGGAGCTGAGGCAAGGGAATCACTTGAGCCCATGAGTATGAGATCAGCTTAGGCAACATAGCAAGACCTCGCCTCTACAAAAAATCAAAGCAATTAGCTGGGTGTGGTGTGGTGGCATGTGCATGTAGTGCAGCTATTTGGAAGGTTGAGGTGGAAGGATAGTTTGAGCCCAGCAGATCGAAGCTGTGGTAGCCTTGGTTGTGAGACTGCATTCCAGCCTGGGCAACAGAGTGAGACTCCAACCAAAAAAAAAGAAAGAGGCCAGGTACAGTGGCTCAGCCTGTAATCCCAGCACTTTGGGAGGCCGAGGCAAGAGGATTGCCTGAGCCCGTGGGTTCGAGACCCGTCCGGGCAACTTGGTGAGACCTTGTCTCTACAATAAATCACAAAAACTAGCCGGATGTGGTAGCATGTGTCTATAGTTCCAGTTACTTGGAAGATTGAGGTGGAAGGATCACCTAAACCCATCAGGTCGAGACTGTGGTGGCCGTGAGCGTGCCACTGCACTCCGTCCTGGGCGATGAGAGTAAGACTCCAACTCAAAAAAAAAAAAAACAGAAAGGAAAGAAACTAAATTATAATGCATCAGTCTATCTCAAACCCATTCTCTCAAAAATTTTCACTTAAGTTGAAAAAAATTACAATATCAATACATGCTTGTGTAACAAGTCAAGCAACACAGGTGCGTTAATGTTTGCTCCCCCATCCCAATTCTGCTCTCGAGGTAACAAATGTGGTAGCTGAGGGGGTGTCCTGCCATTTCTTTTTCCAGACTCATGATCACATGTACACACATATAAAGATGCTCTTATTTCCCCCCCAAAGTTCATTCCATTAATATTATGCAACTTTTGTCACTTATGAATATATCATAGATAGCAAGTCGAGTCGATTTTCTAATTCATTTCTAAAAAAATATGGCCAGGTGCAGCGACTCAAGCCTGTAATCCCAGCACTTTGGGAGGCCAAGTTGAGAGGATTGCCTGAATCCAGGGGTTTGAGACCAGCCTGGGCAACTTGGTGAGACCTCTACAATAAATTTTAAAAATTAGCCAGAGGTGGTGGCGCACGCCTGTAGTCCCAGCTACTTGGAAGGTTGAGGTGAAAGGATCACCTGAGCCCAGCAGGTTGGGACTGTGGTGGCCATGAGCGTGCCATTCCAACCAGGGTAACAGAGTGAGATGCCAACTCAAAAAAATTTTTTAAAACCTTCATGTAGGCTGGGCATGTGGGTTGACGCCTGTAATCCCAGGACTTTGGGAGGCAGAGGCAAGAGAATTCCTGAGCCCAGAAGTTCGAGACCAACCTGGGCAACATGGCAAGACTTCGTCTCTACAATAAATAAAAAAAATTAGCTGAGCGTGGTGGTTCCAGCTACTCAGGAGGCTGAGGTGGAAGGATCACTTGAGCCCAGCAGATCAAGGCTGTGGTGAGCCATGATCATGCCACTTCACTCTAGCCTGGGCAAGAGAGTGAGACACTGACTCAGAAAATAATAATAATAATAATTTCATGACATATTCTATATTACAGATGAACCATAATTTATTCAATGCTTACTGGTAAAACTCAAATAGTCTTTAGGATTTTGCTATTAAAATAAAGCTATAGTAAACCGGGTTCGGTGGCTCAGCCTGCAATCCCGCGCCTTTGGGAGGCTGAGGTGAGTGGACTGCCTGAGCCCACGGGTTCGAGACCCGCCTGGGCAGCGAGACCTCATGTCTACAATAAAATCCAAAAATCAGCCAGGCGTGGTAGCACATGCCTGTAATTCTGGCTACTCGGAAGGCTGAGGCGGAAGGATTGCCGGAGCCCAGCAGGCGAGGCTGCGGTGGCCGGGAGCGGCCACTGCACTCCAGTCTGGGTGACCGAGTGAGACTCCAACTCAAAAAAATAAATAAATAAATAAATAAATAAATAAAGCTATAGTAAACTTTACTGAATATACATTCTTACAGACTGAAACCTTAATTTCCATGGGATAAACAAAAGTGACATTCCGTAGTGTCATCTCTGTGTTTTTGTTTTAATAGACAGCAGTCTGCATTCCCAAAAGGTGCAGCAATTCACATTCACAGCAGCAATGCAGGTATGTGAATTTTCTCACCTTCTTGCCAGCACAAAACGTCATCAGTCTCCATAACTTTTTTGCCTATTCGATGGTTAAACGATGACATTTCATTGCATTTCTACTGGTAAACATTAGGTTTGAGCTCTTCTACGGTCAGGTTCTAACTCTTAGAGACATGCAAGGCCAAACAAAGGAATCCACCTTTCCTGCGGGATTGGTAAAGTCATTCCCACTGGACAGAAGGCAAGATTCCATCAGATTCTGTGCATTGTGAGCTCTAGGTGGGGCAAGGTCCACACCAGGAGATGTAAGAGAAGGAAAGAGAAACAAAACTAGACTCTGAGTTACAAACAGTTCAAAGGCAGGACCAAATACAAAAACAGTAAGTAAATGGAGAGGGAGGTGGGTTATCATTACTATTATTATTACTATTTTTTGAGTTGGAGTCTCACTCTGTCATCCAGGCTGGAGTGCAGTGACGTGATCACGGCTCCAGGTAGCCTCGACCTCCTGGGCATAGGCAATCCTTCCATCTCAGCCTCCAGAGTAGCTGGGACTGCAGGTGCACACCACTATGCCTGGTTAATCTTTTTGATTTTTTTTGTAGAGAGAGGTTTTGCTATGTTGCTCAGCCTTGTCTTGAACTCCTGGGCTCAAGCAATCCTCCCGTCTCAGCCTCCCAAAGTGCTGAGATTGTAAGAGCCACCGTGCCAGGCTGGGTTATTATTTTGATAACTTTCAAAGTCAGAGGACTTTATCAAGATGAGTTCCTAAGGACGAGGGAGCAGGGACCACTGGCTGGATACCTCTTCCACATCTCCCACCCGTCCCTACCCACCTGCAAGGTAGACAAGAAGGAAAAAGACATGAAAGAGAAACCGGGCTTCCTTCAGGTAGGCCATGCTCCTGTCAGAAAGGTACCTGGCTTTCAAGGGTCTCTGATGCAGACAGAGCAGAAGGCAGCCTGGTCTCCACATGCTCAACCCATTCTCTCAGGCTGAGAGTAAAATCTGAGGACAAACCAGAGGCTGTAACCAGAGGAGCCAGCTTGGGTGTAATTGCTTCTTAAACAGGATGTGTGCCTTTGGATTTGTCATATAAGAGCTCCAAACCTTACTTGCTTTTTTTTTTTTTTTTTTTTTTTTGGGTAGGAGTCTCAAAACTTTCACCCAGGCTGGAGTGCAATGACACTCTCACAGCAACCTCAGCCTCAACCTGCTGGGCTCAGATGATCCTTCCACCTCAGTCTTCCAAGTAGCTGGAGCTGTAGGCATGCACCACCATGCCCAGCTAATTTTTTGATTTATTGTAGAGATGAGGTCTCTAGGTTGGTCTTGAACCCATGGGCTCAGGCAATTCTCTCACCTCAGCCTCCCAAAATGCTAAGATTATAGGTGTGACCCACCACGCCTGGCCCAATTTATATTTCACTAATCAAATATTTAAATCATTCATTTCATGAATATTTGTGATGTCCTCCTGTTTGGAGCCCTAGAGCTACTGTAGTGAATAAGATGTGTTCCATCACAGACATTCCTCTCTACTTTTTGGTTCTCTGGTTGCTAAACTGGTTCTAAGGAGCTTTCCCTGCACTGTTTATTAATTCACTTCACCCCTGCCTAGGATGGTGAGTAGATTCATTTGGCAGAAGCAGGGATCAAATGCAGGAGCAGGAGAAAAACCAAGGGAGCCCCAGCCCGAGTGTGGAGGGCCTTGAATGTCTGCTGAGGACTCTAGACTCTAGCCTGGTTGGGAGCACGGTGGCAGCTTTGATCAGAATCTACAAGGCAACCAGAACGAAGGTGTGAAACACCACAAACGGCACCTCCGGTGAAATGAGGTGACAAAGTGCACTAATTCCACACTGTGTGTAATGTCACCCCCAGACCAGCACAGTGATCCACGTGTGGGCAGGGGCCACAGGGAACGCCCCATATTGCACAGGGGTCCAAGTGGTGGCAGATCCCAGCATCCCCAGGGGAAATTCAACCCCAGGAGGGGAGGACTCACCCTGGATGGGACTGCTAAGAGCAGAGCATCTTGAGAAGAGGGCAGGAACACTGGGAGAGGAAGGAAGGAATTGCGTGAGTGCATGGAGGACTGCGGGCGGGGGGAGGCGTAGGAAGCGCCACTTCCAACAGAGGAAGGAGCAGCTTGGCAGCAAGAGTAGGGCTGCTCAGAATCAGTGGCTGGAGAAGGAACCAGGGAAGCTCCGGGCTAGCTGTGGGAACCCAGAGAGGTTAGGCTCCTGAAGTCTGAAGAGGCCTGAGACAGAGGAAGCCAGACAGCAAGGAAAGCGGCCGTCACCACCGGAGGAGGGCGCCCTCGAGCCGAGAATCGAGGAAAACGCACCTGCCCTCTCTCCTGTCCCAGGATTCGCTTGCTAATTGCTGGTTTAGAAAAACTCAACTCATTCAAACACAAACGGTAAAAAGTTGTAATCCAATACCCCATCAAAGCCACCACAGAAAGACAACCATGAAAGGTGCTGCTAGGGAAAGAAAATCTGAAAAGGAGCAGGAAAAAACCCGCAGAAAGAAAACAAAGAAGAAAAATATGGCCATAAAGCCAAAGAAAATTTTAATGCAATTTTCTATTATGTATTGAAAAATAATGTAATGAAGCAATGGCAGCTAAACAGGAAGATGACCGGGCAGAAATCAAGAACTCAAGGAAGGGATGGTTAGGCTACAGAAGGTACAGACCACAGGAAGATATGAAACAGGAACTGGTAGATTAAAAAACTTCTTTAGAAAAGAAAAGAAAAAAGATACAAAAATACTGCAAAAATGAAAACCAAATTACAAGGAACAAAAAGGAGAAGAGACACCACTGTAAAACATACTGTGGAAGGCATAAGATTAGAATTAAGAAAAGCAAAGAAGATAAAATAAAATAGACTTTTTGTTTATTTATTATTATTTTTCTTTAAATTGAGATGGGGCCTTGCTATATTGTCCAGGCTGGTCTTGAACTCCTGGGCTCAGGCAATCCTCCCACCTCAGTTTTCCAAAGTGCTGGGATTACTGGTGTGCACCACTGCGCCTGGCAGAGATAGAATTTAAAATCATTAGCGAGGAAATGATAGAGGAGATAGGCAAATGAAATTGCACACATGCTTTCTTTTGGTTGAAGAAAGCAACCAAAAGAATGGAATAGAACAAATGGTTTTTAAAATACGGTTCAGACTTGAACTAGGGTTTGGAACTGGGAGTGGAAGGATAGCTTGGCTCAGATCACGGGACTAGATTTAGGAACTGAAGGGGAAGGAAGGTCTGGAGGTTAGCTCAAGGCTGGAGAGCCGGGAGCAGGTCAGAGGTGCTCTTTGTCCGCAGGACTCCTCCCCCGTGGAGTCCCTCAGGAGAGGAGGGCACAGGAGGGCGAGGACAGGGCCGTGTCCCCACATACTGGTTCAGCCCAGCCTTAATTACCCATAGAAGAAGCAGAGGGCAGCAGGGGGAGTGAGTAAATAAGCAAATGGTTCAGGGAAAGCTCCTGAGAGAAACTAGTTGGCACCCAGAGAACCAAAAAGTAGCAATTAATATCTGTGATGGAACAGCAACCATCACCCAGCTAGATTCAGTCGTAACACTTTACCATATGTGCTTCAGAGGCTTTTAAGGAAATGCAACTTTACAGATAATAGTTGAAGTCTATGGTGAACCCTTCTGACTCCTCCCATCTCCCCCATACCACTGTCCTGAAATTGACGACTATTTTTACAAAGCATGCTTTTATGTTATTACTACGTAAGTATGTATCCATAACGATATGTAATCTGTTTCACATGCTTTCCAATATTATATAAATAGTATACTGAATGCGAATGTGATCTACAATTTGCTTTGGTTTTTGCCAAGCATTGTGTTTCTGATACATATGGTTCTACTTCACTTTATTTATTGGATATATGTATATGTATGTATTGAGTCAGGGATCTCACTCTATTGCCCAGACTGGAGTGCAGTGGCATGATCATGACTCACAGCAGCTTTGATCTCCTGGGCTCAGGCCATCCTTCTGCCTCAGCCTTCTGAGTAGCTGGGACTACAGGCTCATGCCACCATACCCAGCTACTTTTTAAAATTTTTGTAGAGACAAGGTCTGGCTCAAACAATCCACCCTTTTGTCCTCCCAAAGTGCTGGGGTTACAGGCATGAGCCATCGTGCCCTGCCTACTTCACTTTAACTATGGCATAGTACTCCATAGTGTGACTATACCACAACATACCGAGGGTGCCAAAAAAATGTGTACACATTTTAAGCGATGTTAAGAGATGTTCGCTGCAATCAGAAGTGTCTGGATGTTGATGGTAACCACTTTGAGCATCTCTTATGATTGCAAAAGTAAAAGGTGACTTGTTTTCATCTTATTGAGTATTATAATGGGTCTTTTTCGAGTCGGAGTCTCACTTTGTCATCCAGGCTGGAGTGCAGTGGCACGCTCACGGCCACCACAGCCACAACCTGCTGGGCTCAGGCGATCCTTCCACCTCAATCTTCCAAGTAGCTAGAACTACAGGCGTGTGCCACCACTTGCAGCTAATTTTTTTATTTATTATGGAGACGAGGTCTTGCCATTTTGCCCAGGCTGGTCTTGAACCCCTGGGCTCAGGCAATCCTCTCGCCTCAGTCTCCCAAAGTGCTGGGATTACAGGCTTGAGTCACTGCATCTGGCTTGAGTTTTGCAATGTTAATACAGTTTTTACCTTTCTTAAAATGTATACTTTTTGGGGCACCCTCTGTATTTACCCATTCTTTTGTTGAAAACAAGCCTTTGAGCTGGGCTCGGTGGCGCAGCCTGTAATCCCGCGCCTTTGAGAGGCTGAGGTGAGTGGATTGCCTGTGCCCGCGGGTTCGAGACCCGCCTGGGCAACTTGGCGAGACCTCATCTCTACAATAAATCAAAATAAGCCGGGCGTTGTAGCGCGCGTGCCTGTAGTTCCAGCTACTTGGGTGGCAGAGACAGAAGGATCGCCAGAGTCCAGCAGGTCGAGGCTGCGGTGGCCGGGAGCGGTCACTGCACTCCAGTCTGGGTGACAGAGTGAGACTCCAACTCAAAAAAGAAAACAAGCCTTTGAAAAAAAGCCTGTTTTCAAAACTAAAACATATACCTACTCTGTGCCCCTGCAACTCCACTCTTAGGTAGATGCTCAAAAGAAATGAATATGTATGATCACAAAGAATGTTCATGACATATTTATTCATAATAGCTAAAAACTGAAAATAACACCTGCAGCACATCCGTACAATAGAATGCTATGAAAAACAACAAAGAACAGATACATGCAACAACATGGATGAAATTCAAAAACACTGCTAAGTGAAGAAGTCTTACATAAAAGACTGTGTATGTAGGATTCCATTTATATATATAGTTCTAGTGGTCAGGCATCATGGCTTGTGACTGTAATCCCAGTACTCTGGGAGGCCACGGCAGGAAGATTGCTTGAGCCCAGGAGTTCGACATCAGACTGGGCAACACAGTGAGACTCTTTCTCTACCAAAAAAAAAGAATAAAAAAATTCACCAGGTTTGGTGGCACACACCTGTAGTCCTGAGTCCCTGTACTCAGGAGGCTGAGGTGGAAGGATCACCTGAGCCCAGGAGATCAAGGCTGCAGTGAGATAAGACGTCACCTCCTCTGTGTCACTACACTCCAGCAACTCAAAAAACAAACAAAAAGTTATAGTATAGGTAAGAAAAAAATCAGAACAGTAGTTGCCTCTAGGGAGTTGGAAGTAGGGATTAACTGGGAAAGAGAACTTCCTAAGGATGAGAGTAATGTTCTACACGAGTCTATGTATTACGAATACAGACTTAAGATTTACACTTTTTGGCCAGGCTTGGTGGCTCAGCCTGTAATTCTGTGCCTTGGGAGGTCGAGGTGAGTGAATTGCCTGAGCCCGAGGGTTCGAGACCTGCGTGGGCAACTTGGTGAGACCTCATCTCTACAATAAATAAAAAAAAATCAGCCGGGCGTGGTAGCTCGTGCCTGTAGTTCCAGCTACTTGGAAGGCTGAGG
>NW_007113303.1:0-701 GCF_000164805.1 Carlito syrichta | reverse complement strand
AAAAAAAAAAAGATTTATACTTTTCTTTGAAAGTAAATTTTACCTCAGAAGAAAAAAAAAAAAACTGAACACACACTGAACTCTGTTTTAATGTTATGCATACAAAAGTTTTTAGGGAGACGTACTGATAGCTCCATTTTTTGGGAAATGCATCCGAAAATAAGATGGAATGATGGAGACAGGGAGGGAGGGAAGGAGAGATCTGTGAGGTGAGCACAGCAAAATGTTGACGGTGGATTTTAGGTGACGGAGTAAGTGGATACTCATTATAGAATCCTTTCAACTTTGTTGAACATTTAAACCTTTTTATAAGAAAATGTAGTGGGGGCTGGGCATGGGGGCTCATGCCTACCATCCCAGCACTTTGGGAGGCGGGAGCATCGCTTGAGGCCGGGAGTTTGTGACCAGCCCGGGCAACACAGTGAGACCTCCTCTCGACAGCTTATCATTATTAATTAGCCGGGTACAGTAACGTGCTCCTGTAGTCCCAGTTACTCCGGAGGCTGAGATGCAAGGATCTCCTGAGCGCAGAGGCTGAGGCTGCAGTGGGCCGTGACCACCCACTGTACTCCCGTCGGGGCGACGGAGTGAAGTCCCAACTCAAAGAAAGGGAAGGAAGGAAAAGAGGGAGAGACGGAGAGAGAGGGAGGGAGGGAGGGAGGGGAGAAGAGAAAGAAGGGGGAAAACAAAAAACAAAAAAG
>NW_007113302.1:0-702 GCF_000164805.1 Carlito syrichta | reverse complement strand
TAGAGATGAGGTCTCACCAAGTTGCCCAGGCGGGTCTTGAACCCGCAGGCTCAGGCAATCTACTCACCTCAGCACCCTAAGGCACGGGATTACAGGCTGAGCCACCTAGCCCGGCTACTTTATTCAATTTTTAAATGCCTAGGAGGTTAATCTTGACAAGCTCATCCAGGAAGCCTGTAAGAATTTTTTCTTAGTAACTTATGAAGTGTTTTCAAATCACATTTAACTTCAGTTAACATCACATTTTTTCTGTATGTCTTTAGAATGATCTCTCATTAAAGTCTCCCCACACAGAAATCTACAAGTTTCAACCACTTTTCAGTTGTTTGTGATTCCACATATCTACACTTTCCTTAGATGTTCTTGAAGTTCTTAAAACTCATAGGATAACTATCAAGAGTGTGTCTTATGAGAAGAAAACAGTTTTTACAAATTAAACTGAGTGACAGCAAAGAAACGGGCAGTATTGTAATCATTTGTTGATAATGTCTTAGGAAGAAAAGTTCTGGGACTGGAGAGGTGGGACTGGGTTGTGGATCATATTAAAAAAGAGAAGAAAAACAAAAACATGAAAACAAAGGAAATGAGGTGGAGGTGGGACTGGAGACAGGCTTATTTGTCACAAACTAGAACCCAGTAAGGACACATCCCATGAGGCCAAGCCACAGTTACACCCTTGCCCCTTTGTTTCTAATAATATTG
>NW_007113301.1:0-702 GCF_000164805.1 Carlito syrichta | reverse complement strand
TCAGGGATGCAGGATGGAGTCTGGTTTCCGGGGGTGCAGGGTGGAGCCCAGAGATGCATGACAGGGTCCGGGGTCTGGGGTGCAGGGGGGAGTCCAAGGTCTGGGGGTATAGGGCAGACTCCGGGGGTGTAGGGTGGAGTTTGGGGTTCTGGGGTGCAGGATTCAGGATCTGGGGTGCAGTGCAGGGTCTGGGGGTGCAAGACAGATCCAGGGTCTGGGGGGCAGGGTGCAGTCTGGGGTCCAGGTGTAGGACAGGGTCAAGGTACTGAGGTTGTAGGGGAGGGTCCAGGGCTATAGGGCGGAGTCCGGGGTTCTGGGGTACAGGGCAGGGTTTGGGATCTGGGGGTGGAGGGTAGGGTCCAGGGTTCCAGGGTGCAGGGCAAGATCCAGAGTCTGGGTTGCAGGGTAAAGTTTGGGTGTGCAGAGCAGGGCCCAGGGTCCGGGTTCTGGCCATGTGGGGTGGAGTCTGGGTGCAGGGCAGGGCAAGGGTCCAAGGGTGCAGGGCAGGGATCCGGGGGTGCAGAGTGGAGGCCATGCATCCAGGGAGGCATCCTCTACCCGGGTTCCCCCACCCCTGGTCGCTGGCCTGCTGGAGGCCATGGCACCATAGAGGGGCTTTCGGCCAGGATGCCCCTCCCCAGCGTGATGTCACCGTGGTCATGGAACGGTTAACCCTGCATCTTCCTGAAATCATGTGCTTTT
>NW_007113300.1:0-702 GCF_000164805.1 Carlito syrichta | reverse complement strand
TCACCTCAGCCTCCCAAAGGCGCGGGATGACAGGCTGAGCCACCGAGCCCGGCTGAGTCCCCTGTCTTAACTGGGATCGTAAGCGGTTTGTAAGCATTCTGGGACGCTAAGAGGTTTTTTCTTTTTTTGAGTGGGAGTCACTCTGTCGCCCAGGCTGGAGTGCAGTGGCATGCTCACGGCCACTGCAGCTTCAACCTGTGGGCTCCGGCGTCCTTCAGCCTCAGCCTTCCACGTAGCTGGAACTACAGGCACGCACCACCACGCCCAGCCACCTAAGAGGTCTCTAGCTTGTGGCCTTGAGCCTTCCCTTGCGAGGCTGCAGGTTCCCACTTCTCAGGCAAAGTCGTCTCCTTTCCTTTGTTCCAGGAGTCCCTGGCCTGGGGTGCCGGCCCCATCCTCCCAGCCCCTTCTCTGAGAAGCCGTTTCCTGTCATGGCACCCCCGTCCTCCAGGCACCAGCTCTGTCCTGTCCCAGCAGGGAGGCTGCCGGCCCCACCCTGAGCCCCTCTGGCCTTTCCCCTTCCACCCCAGCCCACCCAGGTCCAGGTGACGGAAGTAGCCTGTACAGGGACGGAGTGCCAGCCCTGGGTGCGGTTCTGGGGAGGCCCCTGAGACGAGGGCCCTGGGCAGCCTAGCCTCAAAGGAGAGGTGGAGCCGGGCTCGGTGGCTCAGCCTGTCATCCCACGCCTTCGGGAGGCTGAGG
>NW_007113299.1:0-703 GCF_000164805.1 Carlito syrichta | reverse complement strand
GTGTGCGGCCGTCCCCTATGCCGGGAACTTCCTGGGCGTTCGGCGAAGAGCGCAGGGGGCCTGGGCGCCCGCGAGGGCGAGAACCCACGCGGCTGGGGTTGGCGCCTCGGGTGCTCTCCGCGCAGAGGCCTCCGCCCAGGGGGCCGCGGCCCGTCTCTTTACCGCGGGCCTTTCTGGGACGTTCGCAGCGTGTGTGTTGTGTTTCCTGGGTGCTTGGACTGAATTTTCAATCGTAAAAGAAACTGCAGAATTGATTTTTTCGAACGCCACCCGAGGGCCGGGCGGGTGGCTGATGCCTGTCATCCCCGCACTTCATAAGGCCCAGGGGCGGGTCACTGGAGACCGGGAGTTCTGAACTAGTCTCGGCAACATAGTGAGACTCCGTTTCTATAAATAAAGTAACTAAATATTAAAAAACCATCCCGACTCGGGAGCCCGGAGGCGTGCCATCACAGAGGGAGAGCCGGCGGAGGGACCGGGGCGGCAGGCGAGGGTGCCCCAGGGCTCACGGCTCGGGTCGGAAGCGGATCCAGACCCGAGCGCAGAGCCCCGGCAGCGGGTGGGCCTCGCGGCTGCCGGCCCCGTCCCTCGTGCCCTCCCTTTCCAGGGGACGTCCGGGCCGCGACCCTGCGCAGCCGAGGCCGGAGCGCGAGGCCAGCGGCGTCGACCCGGGGGAGCGGAAAAGGCGGCCCGCCGCCGGCCT
>NW_007113298.1:0-703 GCF_000164805.1 Carlito syrichta | reverse complement strand
GCTCTTTGGAGGTTTCCGGGGAGGCTAGGGAAGCCCAGCTTGCCTAAATGGCACTGTTCTCTGCCCCAAACGATATTTCTATAATTCCTGGCTGAAAACTCTGTCCCTTGAGAGCCCTGAAGCTTTCATTGGCCCTTCTCTGTGTCTCTGATCAACTAACACTGAGGATGCCAACTTAATAAACACCACTTGTTCCACAGACAAAGCTGGGAACCTGGCAGATAATAAGGGCCTAAAGGCCCAGAAATTGGGAAACACTTCTTTAGTCATCTTGGACATTTTGTAGGAGGAAAAACAGCTAGAAGGGATGATAGGATTGTATAAGCCTCTTCCCAGAGCTCACCTCTTTTCCCAAACCTGGCCCACATGGTGAGGGGAAGGGGATGGTGAGTTGAGGCCATTGTGGGGTATAAGGGCCAGATTGTGGGGGGCCTTGTGGGTGGCATTAAGGCCATGGACTTTATCTTGCGGAAAGGAGAGGGGAAGCAGCAGAATGGCTGAACTGGAGTTAGAATGATGACTAAGCTGGGTGCGGTGGCTCACTCCTGTAACACTAAAACTTTGGGAGGTGGAGGTGGGAGGACTGCTTTAGCCCAGGAGTTTGAGATCAGCCTGGGCAACACAGCCAGACCCTGTTTCTATTTTTAAAAAGAAAGAGGCTGGGCACAGTGGCTCATGCCTGTAATCCTAGCACTTTGGGAGG
>NW_007113297.1:0-704 GCF_000164805.1 Carlito syrichta | reverse complement strand
GGGGAGGCGGAGTGTGGGGGAGGGCGCGCCGTGGGGAGGGTGGGGTCTGAGAGTGGGGCTCCGTGGTGCTCCAGGAGGCCGGGGGAGCCCAGCACACGAGGGCTCCGGGTACCTGCATTTCTCAGCCTCCACTCCACCAGGTCAACTGTGTCTAGAGTCTGGTGGGAGACCCGGCCGCCGGTGAGGGAGTTCGTCATGGGTTTCGGGCAGGGGTCCCAAGCCCAAGCCCAGATCTGCGGGGGACGCACGGGTCAGAGACGTCTCTTCGGGCCCCCAGTCCGGGGGGCAGGCTGAGTTCAGGCCTCAAGCTGCAGCCTCTGCCACGATCCGCTCCCCGCGGGCCTGAGGACCCCCCCTTTCTCCATCCACAGGGGGGTGGCTGCAGTGACCTCAGGCGGCTTTCAGGCGAGGCGAGCCCGGTTCGGCTTCGGGAAGAGCGCTGAGGGCACCCTGGCTCCCCACTCCCTCGCGGGTCCCAGCTGGAAGCAGGCCTGGCTGCGGCCGAGAGCACAGGGTGCTAGGGCGCGGGCCGGAAGTGGCCGTGAGCTGGGGAACCCGGGCCTCGCCTATCAGGTGTCATCAGGGACACTGTGGATGGTCCCGGCTTAGACTTTGGCATTAGATACCACACGGTGACGTCTTGGCCTGATAAAGGCCCCACCCCCGGGGATGCCGGGGAGGCTGGGGCAGTGGGTGCCCCCTCC
>NW_007113296.1:0-705 GCF_000164805.1 Carlito syrichta | reverse complement strand
CTCCCAAAGGCGTGGGATGACAGGCTGAGCCACCGAGCCCGGCTTAAATGTGGATCTTGATGGGTCCATGCAGTCTATGAAGACAGGGGAAAAAAATCTTCCCTTCTGAGGCCTGTTGATTCTTAAGGGTTTTTAATTCAAAATACTCATTATACCAGGGAGCCATATTTTGGGGTGAATTTCCCTGTACTCCTTCACCCCCTCACCCTGAGGACATTTGGCAAAATCTGGAGACATTTTTTATGTTTACATCTGAGCCGGGGTTGCTACTGGCATCTAATGGGTAGAGGCCAGGGATGCTGCTAAACATCTTATGATGCACAAAACCACAATAAAGAATTATCTGGTCCAAAGTGTTAATGGCACCGCTGTTGAAAATCCTGATCACAGATGGCAGCAGCGATGTCTTTAATGACCTATGCTCAGAAGTCACCATTCGTCTCTTTTACCCTGTGTTGTTGGCCATGCAGGACCATCCCTGACTCTGTGTGAGAGGGTGCTACACAAATACTGGCAGCCAGGAGGCAGGGACTGTTGCAGCCTCTTGGATCTCAGTTAACACAGCATCCAAGTGTTTGTGTGGTGGGACTACGAGTGACTTTATTTTTTCTTTCTGCTATTCCTGTTGTCTGGATTTTCTGAAAGAAATATGTACATTTATGTAATAACATATACACATAACTTTAAAACTTTTTAATTTTATTT
>NW_007113295.1:0-706 GCF_000164805.1 Carlito syrichta | reverse complement strand
TCAAAAAAAAAAAAAAAGAAACAGAAACAGAAACAGGACTCACAGGGTGAGAACAGTCATTGGCTTTCAGAATCCCAACTATAGAAGATTAGAAGGTAAGTATGAAAAAAAAGCATTGAGGAATAAGTCCAGTAAAGCTTCCCAGGTAAACAAACTCAGCCTGAGGCGAAGATCAGATTAAAAGTTGTCTTTACGCCCAAATTTATTGTAGCAAATGGCCTCAAGGTAGTCAACATTAATTAGAGGGACCAGAACAGAGGTGAGGAACTAAAGAAACAAAGAAGTCCTATAAACCATGCCCAGGAAAGAAGTTTGATTGAGGTTACAGACCCATTGATTTGTTCAGGTGTAAACAGCTCAGAAACCTATGATGTTCTGTTTATAAAGAAACTACACTGCCAAAGAAATGACAACTGGGCCAAAAAATCCTTTGACAATTCGAGTCTTCCAGCATAAAAAGAGAAGTTGGGCCGGGCGCAGTGGCTCATGCCTGTAATCCCAGCACTTTGGGAGGCTGAGGCAAGAGGACTGCCTGAGCCCACAGGTTCCAGACCAGCCTGGGCAACATGGCGAGACTTCGTCTCTACAATAAATGAAAAAAATTAGCAGGGTATGGTGGCCAGCACATGTAGTCCCAGCGACTTGGAAGGCTGAAGGGAAAGGATCATCTGAGCCCAGCAGGTCGAGGCTGTGGTGGCTGTGAGCG
>NW_007113294.1:129066-142910 GCF_000164805.1 Carlito syrichta | reverse complement strand
CCACTGCACTCCAGTCTGGGTGACAGAGTAAGACTCCAACTCAAAAAAAAAAAAAAGTAACAATGTGAAGAACCAAATTATTAGCCTGCCTGGAACACCATTCTCTTAGTGCACACCTAAGTCCAACCATGGCAAAAGGAGCCATATGGTTCTAAATGCTATCTTAATTTATCTATTTATTCCCCTCAATTTGACATTACCCCATGTGTAGTAATCTCAGTTACTTACAAGCTGCTAATATGTTTGGGGAAAAGAATATGTTCAAATACCAAAGAGTACTTAAAAAATTTTTTTTACCCATTGTCCTTTATCTCCTTGAAGTTTACTGAAGAAAAGCTTTAATTCTCGAACTGTCAAATTATAGCTAGCCAGCACTCCCAACATGTCAACTAAAAGATCTGAAAACAAAAGAAAACAATAAAATAATCAAGCTACTTATATTCTTTAAAGATTTTAAATATATTGTGTTTACTTAAGGATATGGACACTAAAGTTCTAGATACGTGCTACATGCTCAAATATCTCTTAAATAAATGTTGCTATGTGAAATATGAAAAATATACATTTAAAAAACAAAAACTTGATTTCTTCACAAATACTGTACTATAAAAAAAGTCATACCTGCTATCATATTGTTAAATTTTTCAATTTTCCCAAGTACTTTTTCAACAAGGCCTACTTCTGTGCAGATTTGAAGATTTCGTATGCTTTTCTTCAGAATGGCTGTAAACATGCTCCACACTTCTGCTTGGCAAGTAATGTCACATTTGTCTAGGAGGTCCACCATGCAGATAATACTCTCACCTTCTTGGATAATGAAATTCATTTCCAAATCAAACTGTCCTCCTACCAGCTTCCAAGAGAAAAAACAACAAGCAAGATCAGATTAACAGCATTTGTATCCTCAATATCACTACAGCATACACCTAAACATGAGATTAAAAGTAACTACTCAGAACACTTTCTTTCATACCCTTCACAACAAAAAAAGGTTATTTTTTTTGTTTATGCAAAGCTCTAAAAGAATGAAGTTTCTAAAAAAATTCTTCAAATTCAGATAGCAAAGTCAAGTAAGACTGGCCAGGCTCAGTGGCTCAGCCTGTAATCCCAGCACTTTGGGAGGCCGAGGTGAGTGGGTTGCCTGAGCCCACGGGTTCTAGATCAGCCTGAGCAACTTGGTGAGACCTCAACTCTACAATAAATCAAAAATTAGCCAGGCGTGGTAGTGTGCGCCTGTAGTTCCAGCTACTTAGAAGGTTGAGACGGAAGGATCACCAGAGTCCAGTAGGTCAACGCTGGGATAGCCATGAGCATGCCACTGCACTCAAGCCTGAGCGACAGAGCAAGACTCCAACTCAGAAAACAAAAGACTTAAATATAAAAATGGAGGCGGGCTCGGTGGCTCAGCCTGTAATCCCGCGATTTGGGAGGCTGAGGTGAGTGGATTGCCTGAGCCCGCGGGTTCGAGACCCACCCGGGCAACTTGGCAAGACCTCATCTCTACAATAAATCAAAAAATTTGCCAGGCGTGGTAACGCGCACCTGTAGTTCCAGCTACTTGGAAGGCCAAGGCAGAAGGATCGCTGGAGCCCAGGAAGTCGAGGCTGCGGTGGCCAGGAGCATGCCACTGCACTCTAGTCTGGGCGACAGAGTGAGAATCCAACTCAAAAAAGAAAAAAAAAAAAAATATATATATATATATATATATATAAATGGAAATATTTCTCAACAGAAATATAGTCTAAGTAGGTGATCTACCTAATACCCCTCTTAACAATATAGATCTAAATCAGTTCTACAATTGCTTCTAATTCAGTATTTCATTTATTAATTATCAGCTCTATGAACTACACACAGCAACCTTTGCTACCTAAACAAGGTATGAGCGCATAGAAAAACTGAAAAGCTAAAAGGCTCAGAGTGGACAAAAAAATTGGAGTTTATATTGTCAAATTATTGGTTTATCACACATCCATTTTTATCCCTCTTATTTTCTAGCAATAATCAGGATAACTTACACATATTAGTCACATACTCAAAGTCAATTAAAAAAAATTATTCCACAGATATTACTATCAGAAAGCTATACCTATACCTACCTTGCTATCTCACCCACAGCATCATCCCACAGAGGGAAGGTTTGTAAAATTTAAACAAGTCCCAATTGTTTAGAGAAAATAAATATTTTTATAATTGCCTTTGCAGAACTATCCTATTTAACTAAATTTTTAAAATAAATTTTACTGTATACATTTAAGGTATACAACATGATGTTACCTTAGCTACAATTTAAAAAGGTATTTGTCAGAAATAGTTACACCCAATTCCCTACACTTTCTTTCTCAATACTTCTTGGTTTGTCATTATGCATCCCTAAACCCAAAAGGTGGGCAAGAAATAGAAGAAAGTGAACTTTACACAGCAAAATCCAACAGCTTATAAAAGAATAAGAGATTTGACCGAGTAGAGTTTATATCAGGAAAGCAAGGAAGCTTCAGAACTAGGAAATCAAAACTCCTTGAACCAACATGTATCCCAGGTTCTGCCAAATCTGCACTGCCAAGAGACTGAAAAAATGGAAATGGACAACATGAGAATCAATATTTGCATGCAGGGAGACAAGAGCTCCTGGCAAGCTCAGTGATAGAGACATTTGGTTCCTCAAGGAAACCTCTGACAGAGATATTAGTGTATAATTATTTATATCATTAGTGCCAAGTGGTATAGGGAAATGACAGCTGGATTCTTGCTCAAACTTTGTCCCTTTGTGTGATGGTAAATTCTCCTAGTCCCACGTTCCTGGCTATGAAGTATATATACTTGTTCCTTGGTTCTCCCAGAAACTCTATGAGCAGTCAAATACACTAGGAAATATTCCATTCGACTTAAACTGGCTGAAATACATTATACTGTCGGTAATACAACATTCATAAACATTAAAAATATGCAACTCAAATAAGACCTCTGACTAATATAGACCTTTTTCTATTTGTGAATATCATTTGCTTGCTTTGTCTCTAGTTTTTTATTTTGAAATAATTTCAAATATTCAAAAAAGATGCAAAAATAGTACAGAATTCCTGCATATTCTTCATTCAGCTTCCCCAATGTATACATGACATATTATATAATCATAGTAAAATCATTAAAACCAGAAAAATAACATTTAAAATACCATTTGCCTATTACAGATCTTACTTAAATTTTGCCATTTGTCACACTACTGTCCTTTTTCTGATCCAGAATTAGTCCAGCTAAGTTTCCTCCAAACTGAGACAGCTACCCAGGCATCCCTGAACTTCATGACTTTGACACTTTTGAAAGTACCCAGAGCTATTTTACAGAATGCCTCCCAATCTGAACTTTTTAACATTCTGCATTTTTGGCAAGTGTAACCCAGAAGTGATATATGCCTTTCTCAGTGTCTCATTTCAGATGGCATCTGATGTCAATATGTCTAACTCCTGGTGAAGTTAACTTTGCTCACATATTTAAGGTAATAACTGTCAGATTTTTTCCATTTTAAAGTCACCCTTTTTTCATTTTGAAAATATTCAAGTACCTTGTTGAGAATACTTTGAGACTATAAAAATATTTGTTTCCCATCATACTTTTAAGTATCCTATGGATGGATCTTGCCTGTGACTGTTATTTCTGTGTCATCTGCTAAATGGTAGGTGATATTTCAGTCATATTTTCTACATTTATTAACTGGAAAAGACTTATTTTAATTTAAAAAATTCACATTTGAAAAGTCAGCATCATGCTTAGAGAGAAAGTTGGAATGATTCTCATGAAAGTCAGACTAGGATGCACTATATAGTTACTATAATTTAGTATTATTCCAAAGAAGTCACATTTAAACAAAAATGTCAACATAAGGCAACATAAAAGTCACAAAAAAGGGATTTAAACTACAATTATTTTCAGATGATAGGAACTGTATCTGAAAAATCCAATAGCATAAATAGAAAAATCACTAAAAATAAGAAAATAATTTGGTCGTGGAACTACTAATACAGGTAACAGTATGAATCAATCTAAAAAGCATTATGCTAAATAGAAGCCAGAGACAAATGGCTATCAATAGTGTCATTTTATTTATATAACAGACTGGAAAAGGTAAAACAGAAATAAGATCAATGGTTGCCTGGGGTTAGAGCTATTGGGAGATAACAGAATGAGGTAAAACTAATTTCATAGAGAAAAAATTTAAGAATAGCTAAAACTTTTTCTGAAAAATAGAGTAATGGGAGAAGAGTAGCCCTACTGAATATTAAAACAATATGTAAAAGGGCATAAATGGACAGAACAAACGAAAACATGATTTTTTTTTTTTACCATAATATCCGTGGAAATTTGTAGAGAAGGGTTTAGGGATTAAGAGGGCAAACTGTGGAACAAAACCACCTTGCTCCAGAAGTCTTTTTTTTTTTATTGAGACAGGGTCTCACTCAGTCGCCCAAGCTGGAATACAGTGGCACAATGAGAGCTCAGTACAGCCTTGAACTCTTGGGCTCAGGCGACCTTTCCATCTCAGCCACCCTAGGACTAGGGGCAAGTGCTACCATGCCCAGATAGTATTTTTTTTTTGGGTGAGTCATGGTGTGCAGAAGCACAATCACACCTCTCTGCTACCTAGATCTCCTAGGCTTGGGCAATCCTTCTGCTTCAATCTCCTGAAGCTGGGATCACAGGCATACACCACCACACCTGGCTAATTTTTTTTTTTTTTTTTTACTTTTTTGTAGAGATGAGGCCTCGCTATTTTGCCTAGGTTGGTCTCAAACTCCTAAGTTCAAACAATCCTCCACCTGGACCAGCCGAGCCACTGCACCCAGTCCCAGCTAGCATTTTGATAAATAGGGTGTGCAGGCCAGGCTCGGCTCGGTGGCTCAGCCTGTAATCCCGCGCTTTGAGAGGCCAAGGTGAGTGAACTGCCTGAGCCCGCGGGTTCGAGACCCGCCTGGGCAATTTGGCAAGACCTTGTCTCTACAATAAATCAAAAAAATTAGCCGGGTGTGGTAGTGCGCGCCTGTAGTTCCAGCTACGTGAAGGCTGAAGGGGAAGGATCGCCGGAGCCCAGCAGGTCGAGGCTGCGGTAGCCGGGAGCGGCCATTGCACTCCAGTCTGGGTGACTGAGTGAGACTGCAACTCAAAAAGAAAAGAAAAAAAAATAGGGTATGTATAACAATGCCAGAATAGAACAGTTGCCGGTGGTGGTTATCACTGTTACTGTATTTTATTGTGACTATATATCTGTATTTGTGTATTATAAAAGTGACATCTAAATAGACAAAGATCATTTAATCAACAGTTCAGGGATACCTGGATTGAAATATCTGAAAAAAATAATCAATCAATTCCTCACACCATAATAAATTTCCAAATGGGTCACAGATTTAAAGATAAAACTGAAGTCATAAAAGCACTGAATGAAAAAACTGAAAAAAAATTTTATAATCTCAAGTGGTAAAAGCTTTTCTAAGACATTTTTTAAGACTTCTGAATGTGGTATTGATAATTTAATTCTACAGTAATTAAAAATCTATATGCAAAGAAATCATAAAATCAAAAAGTAAATGATATACTAGAAAAATCATCTCCAATTCATATCATAAGTAAAAATAACTTCCTGATAGAAAATTTTCAAAAAGGAAGTCTGGGCAAAGGCAATGAACAAAACAAAATTAAAATGGCACTGAAATGTGAAAAGAAACTCAATTTTGTTCACAAAATTGATGAATGTTAAAACAATACTAATACAACATTTTTATGTATTTGGCAAATTCCAAGTCCTTAACAACATATAAAAAAATACATAATGTGTGCAAGAACATGGGGAAACAGGTGCTCTCATACATTATTGTTGAGGGATATAATATCATTTATAAAAAGCAATTTAGTAATATCAAGATTTTCTACTTCTAACCCCTTTGAAATAGCAATTTAGCAACTAGAAATTTATATTACAGATACATTTAGGTAATGATGTTTGATATAAGAACTTTTATTAAATTTAAAAAAACAAAAAATAAGGTAATAGTAAATAAAGTTATGTGTAACTATACAAGGAATATAATATAGACATTGAAAAGAGAAAGGCAGCTCCATATGACATGAAAAGATCTCTAGAATACATTAAATGAGAAAATCTAGATGGAGAAAAATGAGAATAGTAGGTTACAATTTGAGTATAAAACATACACACATAGACATATGTATGTGCTCATATGCTCAATATCCCTAAGAATGATAAATAAAGAACTAAATATTGATTGTCTCTGGAAAGAAAACATATCTTGGGAGATAGGGTAAAGGGAGATATTTTAGTATATACACTTTTGAACGATTTCAATTTTGTCCTGGGAACACATATTACTTACTCAAAAAATAGTTTCAAAAGAAGCAAATGCACAAAACACCACCAATGTTAACAGCTAAGCTTATTAAAGTATTATAAATACAAATGGCATGAACAATAATATAAAGTTTGAAATTTCTCAGGTAACCAATGTCTGGCAAATTACTCGCTGAGTCAAAAATAATTTAGCACAAAATAATGACACTATGCAGTGGCATTATTCAAATATTTAACAACTACTACATTGCAGACATCAGGCAATCAGAACACAGGCCAAATTTACCAGAATGGGCCCAAGCTGTACACACCCCATACTTACATGTTGAGGCACAATGGCTAGCTACTGGTCTTCAAAGAACATACTTTAGTAAAAATGCCACACAGATTCAACACATCTACTACAATAACCATAAAATACAGACCTCTACTTTACAATAAATTTATAAACCCATTCAACACACCTTACTGAATGCCTACTGAATGCCATGCACTGAGAAAATTCTAGAACACTGATGAAGAATACAGAAATAGCCCATGTTTATTTGTGGGAATAAACAATGAATCTTGTATTTTACAGATTTTTTAACTGCTTATTTAGAAAATACCAGACTTCTGGTTTCCAAACTGGGTATCAATTTCCCCATGAAAATATATAATATAGGAATGACAATAAGTCTGTATCTTCAGTAAAAAAAGTTATTTTGTATGAATACAAAATACATACATAACATTAATATGATAAACTTTTCTAAATACCCATAATACCTAATACAAAATAGAGTTTTAAAACAACATTTCTGATGCCAACCAAAGTATTTAGGAGTAAATTTAAAAATACATAAGACTTGTAAGAAAAAAACACTTTTCTAATTTTGATAAAGGAACAGACATGTTTCTAGATGAAATTAAATCTTTTCTAGCAGTTAACTTTTCACAAATCTTTAAATTCTGCACAATACCATCAGAAATTCCAGTGTTTTTTTTTTTCCTGAAACTTAACCAAATGATCAATATTTGGTTTTGTGTCTATCATTCTTAGGCACATTGAACACATTGAATTTCTGTGAATTAAATATGTGAATAAAAGGGAAGAAAAATTCTAGAATAATTAAACAAATGCTAAAGCATAATTATTAAGACAGAAAATAATCAGTGCAATTAAAATAGAGACTGGAATCAATACAGATAAATTCAACATAGGATTAGAGTACTATTACAAGCATCAAATGAAATTTTAAAAATTTAAGGTTGAATTCATATCTCATACCATATAACAAAGTAAATTCCAGATAGCTAAAAATATCAAAAGTTAAATTTGGAGCCACAGAATATAAGAAATCCTCAAAAAGTAAAGAGAAAATTATTAACAGCTTATAGAAATAAAAACAATATGAAGAAAAATAAAGTAATTTCAACTTGGTGGAAAAAAAAGTTTTAGGAAAACATAAGCTATCAATTCACTCAAAAAAATAAAAACCCAAATAGCAAATGAAAATGAAAAACCATATTTACTAAGTAGAACTTAGCTATTTTAATGACATTATTAATGCTCAAAGTAGGTGAGATGAGATGAAACACTTTCATACACTCCTATTGAAATATTTCCAGAAAGCAATATAGTAATACTAACTAAACATATAACTGTGTTAAATCCTTTATTAAATGTCGGCAATCACAATCAGTAGCAGATATTAAAGATTAAGAAAAATTACTGGAAAAAACTCAAAGTTGAGAAAATGTATTCCATGAGCTTTTACCTGCAAATTTGGTAAAGATAATTTCTATTCAATTTTAGCGTGAAAAGATCTGGTTCATGTTGAAGAACAAAAATATTCTCTGGAAGATAATTTGAAAGCGCCACCAATCCATATAGAAGACAGAATGTAAAATTAAGGAATGACAAAATCTTCAAGCATAAGAAAAACTTTTCATCAGAAAGAATTGCAAAGATTCAGAAAAGTTAACCAACCAAACAAAAATCTGTAAGGCCATAAAAAACTAATAGTTCTATAATACTTTATGCAATAATATATAATCCTAAAATAACTTTTTGGTGAAAGGAAGATGAAAGAGAGTTTATGAAAATCATCTAGATACAACAGTAAAAAAGACAAACTGCAACAATATTTTCCAGAAGACAGAAACTAAACCTTTTCCACCAAATACAATGCAGCACTCCTTAAAGCCCACACATACATCTGTACTTTAATATAAGGCAAACTCAACAATATATTTGAAACAATTTACTGCCAGGAAAATAAAGCCTGGAGAGAGTTCCAACAGTGTGAAAATTTCTTCCAACAATTATATGTCCTCCATGTACATCTAAATAGACCTGAAACCTTCTTGCAACTAACTTAAGAGACCTTGCCTTCACCTTAATATTACTCACATCAATCTTTCATTTTGATCTGTGAGTATTACTATCAGTAAGCACCCTTCCAAGAAGCTATAGAATTAATTTTTGAAAGCAATTTCCAAAAAAGCCCCAAATATTTCATCAGCTTCTAAACTGAGTTTATACTGTGAGAGCAATATCCAGACAGGTGTTTTAAATATTCCTCCATTGCTTTAAATATTATAAAAAATATGCCTTTCAAGGAGAAAATTGATGGCAGGAATTTGTACATACAAATGTGTGGCATATTTGATATACTGTATGTATGCATATCTATTATACCTAAAACCACGCACAGGGTCTACAGTATGTCATGTTAACCCTTTCTAATAGATATTTGAGGCTGATCAACCTTCAAAACACAAATTTGTTTCCAATGACAGGGATCATAATCCAGGTCCAGGCATTGGCTAGTTATTATCTGAGCTGTAGTAATGGCTCTGCACCACAAAATGTAATCTTCCGAAATGTCACAGTAAGTTATGAATATCTGAGCAGCCTAATGCACTTTACTAGCCATGAAATGTGAAAATGTAATCTTATTACCTTTTTTATGGTTGTATTTTTTTGAATAATGTAGCATGGAAACTGATGTATAGTCTTTTTCTGCATTTTAGCATGATTTGGTCTCCTTTGCTATATAGGACATTTTTCAAAACTCTCCATTTCAACATATTTTAGTCTTGGCCTGAACTTCATAAACAATTTTTATAGCAATCTTCAGGGTGGCATAACATGCTTTCTACAGGTTAGAGTTTAATGCACAAGACTATAGAAATTTTAAGCAACTTATTCAAAGATTTCTAATAAACCTTTCTAAGTTTTGCATTAAGACCTTAATTGGGCATGATGATAATTTTTCTTTTCAATCGTTATATTAATAAAATACCTTAAGCTGGAATACATCACTAACCTAAGTCACATGTATTTTCGGAAAACCAAGAAACACATGGAAACCAAACATAATTATCTTCTCTTCAAAAGATTTACAAAACTGCAAAGACTGTAACTCATAGAAAACTCAAGTACTTCAAAGTAAAGCTATGTTTTCCCTGAACCACTCTCTAAAAACTTGCTAAATTTTTGCTTAAAGATAGAGCAGGAGTAAGCTATAGAAAAAAACATTAGCCAAAGTACAGCTCCAGTTTCTGGCCCAAGATACTTTCTATTTCTTGTGATCTATCTATTATGACAAGTTACCACTTGTCTAAAAATGTCAAAATCACTTTTTTCTCTGAATCTGCCTATTTATTTGTAAAATACTGTACAAATTATTTATTGCAAAATAAACTAAGAAAGAATAAGTTTATATCCTATATCTGCATCCTCCAAAAATGCACTCTATTTTTAACAGTGCCAATCTCAAGATACCCAATTTTTCCCCAATAACCCATTCCCAAGTAACCATGATCTTGTACATGTTTACAGTCACTAGAAACTTACTAATAGGGAGAAACTGTGGGAAAACTATTATGCTGCGGCGCAGAACTGCACTCTCAGTTTATATTTTCTTTTACTTCCATAGCAATAAAGAGTGTCTAGTTGGCACACGGAGTCCAGGAAAAAGATCTCACTTTCCATCTTTCCTTGAATGGAAAGCTTTTCTTACCAGTCATGTGACCAAGTTCTGATCTATAGGTAGTAACATGTGCAACTTCTGGATACGACTCTAAAGAAATATGACCTCTTTTTCTAACTTTCCTCCTTCCTACTGCTAAAGACGCAAAACGGGTAAAAGCTAGCACAGCCATTTGGAATCTAAGTTGTAAGTCTTATGTGGAAGATAAAAGAGCAAAAAGATCTATGAATCCTGACAATTATAGATTATAGAGCTGTCACAATAGCCCACTATCCAGACGTTTACCTGAAGGAGAAATATACTTCTACCTTGACAAAAGTACTGTTACTTTGAGCCTGTATGTTATATAGCTGAAAACCTATATCCTAACATATAGGCTTTAGTTGCATTTTTTCAGAAATTGAAAATAATACATCTACAACTATCTCAAATGACATGTCCTCATTTCTACCGCTTACACTACAGCAGGTGTTAACTTGCCAGCAGTCTTATTTGATCTACTTTTAAGAGCTGGATTTGTGCCCTGCTAAGTTTAAAAACAGAAACTACAGAACAGTCTATTCCCTGGCTATATTCTTATTGGACAACTTGATTTCTGCTCCATACCATCACTTATTCTGCCACTATGCCAGATGCCCTCTGTTATGGGTTGAATTTTATCCCCCCAAAATGCTTATTGTGTTGAAATCCTCAACTCCAGTGCTTCAGAATGTGGTCTTATTTGTAAAGAAGGCTGCTGCAGATATAATTAATTAAGATGAAGTAATTAGGTCAGGCCCTAATTCAATATGGATAGTATCCCTACACAGAGATATTTTGCACTCAAACATATGCCCATAGAGAAAATGCCCTGTGAAAATGAAGACAAAGTAATGCTTCTACAAGCCAAAGAATGCCAGCAAAACAACAGAAGACAGAAAACAGGTATAGAACAAATTTTCTCTCACAATTCTCAGAAAGAACCAACCCTTCCAACACCTTAATCTTTGACTTCCAACCTACAGAACTGTGAGACAATAAATTTTTATTGTTTCAACTACCTAATTTCTGGTGCTTTGTTACAAAGCCCTAACAAACTAACATACCCCAATATCTCTCAGAGTTTATTCTTGATGTTACCTACTAAATTTCCCAGTGAAGAATTCTCAAAAACTCTTAGACAAGCCAGACCCTGACCCAGAGACTCTGGTTCCGCTTATCTTCTCCCAGAACCTTCATTTAAGAGACAATACTGCATTTTTCTTAGTATCAACTTTTTCAAAAATAAACAATATAATGCTGAGAGATGTATACATAAATGGTAAGGCTTGGTGCACTGGCTCACATCTGTAATCCCAGCACTCTGGGAGGCTGAGGCGGGAGGATCACTTAAGCCCAAGAGTTTGAGACCAGCCTGGGTAACACAGTGAGACCTCATCTCTTAAAAAATAAATTAATGAATAATAATAATAATAAACTACTTACTTAAGAAAAGGAATAAACTTACAACAAAGTTAGGATAAGGATAACTGGGTAAAGAAAAAGATTTCAAGTACTAATAAATACTGTTTTGTTGCTAACCGATGTTGGGTACATCTAGACACATTTTAATAAGTTTTAAATACATTTCTATGTTTTACACATATATCTTTAGTACATTTGCTACATTGCACAGTTAAAAAAAAAAAGTAAGTGGTTCCAGGCTAAAGACTAGAGCAGGTAGTAGAAGGATGCATAAATGCAACCTAGAGAGCAACCTGGACATGACTCTCTCAGACAAAGCCCCACTAAAAATAAACTCATAAACCACAATCAAAAAACACATTTAAAAAAACACAGCATGACGAGGAGTCAACAGATACACCAATAGCAAGATTAATCCTCAAGACCTTCAAATTATAAACTGTATAAAATTATAATACATTGGCCGGGCTCAGTGGCGCAGCCTGTAATCCCGCGCCTTTGGGAGGCTGAGGTGAGAGGATTGCCTGAGCCCGCGGGTTCAAGACCCGCCTGGGCAGCGAGACCTCATCTCGACAATAAACCAAAAAATTAGCCGGGTGTGGTAGCGCATGCCTGTAATTCCGGCTACTTGGAAGGCTGAGGCAGAAGGATCGCTGGAGCCCAGCAGGTCGAGGCTGCGATGGCCAGGAGTGGCCACTGCACTCCAGTCTGGGTGACAGAGTGAGACTCCAACTCAAAAAAAAAAAAAAAAAAAAAAAATTATAATATACTATGATATAGGGGCTTTTTCATGTCATACAGGCATGAAAGAAAGACGACAAGGAAAAAAAGACAGGTAAAAGATCACCGCCGGGCATGGTGGCTCATGTCTGCAATCCCAGCACTTTGGGAGGCCAAGGTGGGAGAATTGCTTGAGCCCACAAGTTCAAGACCACTCTGGAAAACACAGTGAGACCACATCTCTACAAAAAAATACATAAATTAGCCAAGTGTGACAGTGTGCACCTGTAGTCCCAGCTATTCAGGAGACAGAGGCAGAAGAATTGCCTGAGACCAGGAGGTCAAGGATACAGTGAGCTGGGACTGGGACACTGTACTCCAGTCTGGGCGACACAATACTCCAGCCTGGGCAACACAGTGAGACTCTGTCTCAAAAAAAAAAACAAAAACAAAAGCTTATCAAGGGAAGAGAGATAACTAAGCAGATTTGAAAAAAAATGACAAATGAAACTTTAAAAATAAAACACAGACATTGAAATTAAAAATTCCACAGACAGATTAAAAAGTAGACTAGAAAAAGTTGAATAAAGAATGTGGAAAATTAAATACAGAAATGAGGAAATTCCCAGAAGGCAGCAGAGACAAGTGCACAGAAAATATGAAAGAGAGGTTGACAGACATGAAAGATAACATGAGAAGAAAAAATACACACTTAATAGGGACATGCAGGCCAGGTACAGTGGTTTACACCTGTGATACCAGCACTCTGGAAGGTCAAAGCAAGAGGATTACCTGAGCCCAGGGTTACCAGGCTGGGCAACATGGTGAGATCCTGCATCTATAATATATCATAAAATTAGTCAGGCATGGTGGTACACACCTGTAATCTCAGCTACTTGGTATATTGAGGTAGAAGGATCACCTGAGCCCAGCAGGTAGAGGCTGTGGTAGCTTTAATCAGGCCACTGCACTCCAGTCTTGGTGAGTGACAGAGTGAGACTTACAGCTCAAAAAAACAAAAAAAAGTAAAGTGCAAAAGCAAAACATTGGAAGGAAGAATGAATGGAATAATAGCTATAATACTGAGACTTTTCTAGTAATCAACTATTATGTAAATCCTCTGAATTAGAACACAAAAAGGGCCAAGCAATTCTAATAGAAAATTTAACACTACAGATATTGTGGCAATACAATCTAGACTTTTATTGGAAATGTCATGTTCACTTTCAGACAAAAATTTCTCATAAAAATAATATTTTTATCTCTACTGTAGTTTTTTGTTGGTTTTTTTTTTTTTTTTGAGTTGGAGTCTCACTCTGTCACCCAGACTGGAGTGCAGT
>NW_007113294.1:97720-129046 GCF_000164805.1 Carlito syrichta | reverse complement strand
AGGCGCGCGTTACCACGCCCGGTTAATTTTTGATTTATTATAGAGATGAGGTCTCACCAAGTTGCCCAGGTGGGTCTCGAACCCGCGGGCTCAGGCAATCCACTCACCTCAGCCTCCCAAAGGCGCAGGATTACAGGCTGAGCCACCGAGTCTGACTTCTACTGTAGTTTTAATCTCTGTAGGTAAAGATGTTAAAGTGGCTGGGAGCTGTAGCTCACAACTGTAACCCCAGAGCTTTAGGAGGCAGAGGTGAGAGGACTGCCTTAGCCCAGGAGTTCAAAACCAGCCTGGGCAACCAGGCAAGACCTCATCTCTACAATAACTCAAAAAATTAGCCATGCATGGTGGCATGTGCCTGTGGTTCTAGCTACTTGAAAGACTGAGTCAGAAGGTTGACCTGAGCCCAGCAGGTTAAAGCTGCAGTGGCCATGAGCCACTTCACTCCAGCCTGGGGGACAGAGTGAGACTCTGACCCAAAAAGAAAAAAAAAGATGGTAAAGCATTTTTCTCATTGGCAAATAAAAGTATGACCTAGATGCAATATATATTAAGAAAAATAGTAAGTTTAACATGAATTACAGTAATTACAAATGTAAAATATCACTGAAAACAAATGTAAGTTTTCAACACATCCCATTCAAAGAACTTTATACAAACTTAAGTCCGAATATTTTCTAATTATTAGGTACTGGCAATCAAATCTGTTTTTTTAAGATTCTAAATGCTTTCACCCAATACAATGATATGAGTTGGATAAACAAATTTTCAAGTCATTCTGGTTCTCTCTTGCCCTGTCTAAAATCATAATTTTTTAAAACTACATCCATGTCCCAGGAATCACAAAACATATAGTCTCATATTAGAAATTTCTCATGCTAGATATTCCTCACAGGACATGCAGTTTCATTAAAAATTTGAAGCCGGGCTTGGTGGCTCAGCCTGTAATCTCGCGCCTTTGGGGGGCTGAGGTGAGTGGATTGCCTGAGCCCGTGGATTTGAGACCCGGCTGGGCAGCGAGACCTCATCTCTAAAATAAATTTAAAAAAAAAAATCAACCGGGCGTGGTAGCACATGCCTGTAATTCCGGCTACTTGGAAGGCTGAGGTGGAAGGATCGCCGGAGCCCAGCAGGTCGAGGCTGCGGTGGCCGGGAGCGGCCATTGCACTCCAGTCTGGGTGACAGAGTGAGACTCCAACTCAAAAAAAAAAAAAAATTTGATATTTTCTACAATTGCCTTCCCTCTTTCTTCCTTCCTTTAAAAATCGTATCTTGCCAGGCGCGGTGGCCCACATCTATAATCCCAGCATTTTGGGAGGTGGAGGTGAGAGGATTGCCAGGGGTTCAGGACCAAACTGGGCAACTTAACGAGACCTAGTCTCAACAATTAATCAAAAAATTAGCTGGGCATGGTGGCACACACCTGTGGTTCCAGCTACTTGGAAGGCTGAGATGGAAGGATTGCCTGAACTCAGCGGGTCGGGCTGTGGTGGCTGTGAACATGCCACTGAACTCCAGCCTGGGTGACAGAATGCGGCTCTGACTCAAAAAAAAAAAAAAGTAAATAAAGAATCATATCTTAACGGGTCCAACTCAAAATCATTCTTCCTCAGCCTACAATAAAATAGAACGACCCATGTTATGCTACTAATATTCAACTGTTTCTCACTATACTATAACAATTCTATATGAGTGCACCTAATATTTCAACCATATCACACATATTTTTACCTATCACACATTTTAATCAGTTATTCTTCAATTACTTGCAAAGTCAATCTTTTTCACTCAAATAGCATGAATGATGGTTCCTGAAAATAGGAATTTTTTCTAAGAAATATTTGTTATCCTTTTTAAACCTAGCACAGTGCTTCATATATAATAAACCGTTAGGTCATATATCATTACATTTAAATACTTTTAACTATTTTCAAAAGTAAAAAATTAAAAGGGGAACAGAAAATCTTAATGCTTAGCATTGTGCAATTGAAATTATAATCACAAATACATTTAGAAGAATAAAAGGAACAGAATTACACCACATCTCACAATGAGACATGTCTGGGCTTAGAAGCCTTCCACAAATACATTTTAAAAGAATATAAGACTTTCTACAGTCATATATTTCCATATATTGATATTAAAGGGGTTAAAATAAACTTTCCTGTCAATCATTTAATATTTTGAACTGAAAGTACTCCCTTTGAGGTTTTTGGTTCTCCTTCTTCTACTTGCTATCTTTTGGGTCTTTCACTATTTGTTAGAATACCCAGAAGTATCAGTAGTTTCAGTAATATTATCAATAAACCCACATTTATATACGATTTCCACTTCTACTATTATAACTAATCCTTACAAGAACCCTGCAAATCATAAAGATCAAATATCACATTTATGTGCTAGAAGAATAAAACATCAAATCTGTGCCCATTCACAGCCAAGACGACAAATCAGACTGTCTGGCTCATAGTCTCATGCTTCCTTTTGGCTTCACTAACAATCTAATACATAAGGTAGGTTTTTTTGTTTTGTTTTGTTTTTTAAGTTTCTCTAAATAGTGAGCTAAAAAAAAAGCATCTGAACAATGTGTGAACTTCAACGTCTACAAAAATAATTAGTCAAAATGTATGTCTTACTGATAGTGAATTAGAAGTATCATCTTTATATATTTTTAAATCCCCCAATGTACTACAAAGCAATATAAATCTCCTCTCACTGTTCACTGTGCCTTTTGTAAAAATCAAAATTTTTACAGCACAATATATCTATAAAAGTAGTATTTTTTAAAAAGGTTCCATGATCAAATAAGTCTGAGAAATAATGGATTAAATTATGCTACAGAAATGTTTACACAATAGAATTAACAGAGTTTTAATATGCTACTGTGCATTATATATCTTAAATGGAAGATGTATAACCAGTGTATGAACTTTCCAAAAGTTATTTGACAATGCAACCATTTTTCCTTTCCTTTTTTCTTTTGAGACAGGGTTTATGTTACCTAGGTTGACTTGAACTCCTGGGCTCAAGCCATTCTCCTGCCTCAGGCTCCCATTTGTTTTTCTTGATTGCTTTTTTTGACAAGAGATCTTCTCAGGAATAACTCTTCAACAGCTTTTTTCAGAAACAGTGAATAATGTAGTATATTTATGTTCTTGAATCTTATCACTATGAACAAATATCACAGAATTAACAATGCTTTAGGCAGGGCACAATGGCTCAAGCGTGTAATACCAGCACTTTGGGAGGCGGAGGCAAGAGGACTGCCTGAGCCCAGGGATTCAAGACCAGCCTGAGCAACTTGACAAGACCTGTCTCTACAATAAATCAAAAGATTAGCAGAGCATGGTTGTGCATGCCTGTGGTTCCAGTTACTTGGAAGGCTGATGCAGAAGTATCGCCTGAGCCCAGCAGGTCAAGGCTGCAGTGACAGTGCATGCCACTGTACTCTAGCCAGGGCGACAGAGTAAGACTCCAACTCAAAAAAAAAAAAAACACCAACAATGCTTTAGGCAAACATTTAGTGGGTCCTTCCAGGCAAATGGTTTAAAGCAACCTATTTGTTTTTCACAAGGCCTTTTTTTTGAGTCAGAGTCTCACTCTGTCGCCCAGGCTGGAGTACAGTGGCATGGTCATGACTACCACAGTCTTATCTGCTGGGCTCAGGCAATCCCACCTCAGCCTTCTAAGTAGCTGGTACTAAAGGTGCACACCACCACACCCAGCTAACTTTTTGATTTATTGTAGAGACAAGGTCTCCCAAAGTTGCCCAGGCTGATCTTGAACCCCTAGCCTCAGACAATCCTCTCGCCTTGCCTCCCAAATTGCTTGCAGGCGTGAGCCACCACATCCAAGTAAATTTCTTTGATGTATTGAAAATAATAACTAGTCAACAAAAAAGACAAATCCAATTAAGATTACTTTAGGGCGAAAAGAAATATGAGCAACCAAAATAAAATCAACCCCTCATCCTTTCCTGAAAAAGTCCAAAGTCAAGCAAGACAGATATCCTCCCACATTAAATCAGGACTAGTCTGTGTGCCAACAGAAGTTAAGGTGTGATTTACTAGTTAGGTCATTAGGGCTTTATGGCTCCCTTTAGATCATTCATTCTGAGAAAAATCAGCCACCACAAATGAGGATGCTCAAGCAGTTCTGTGAGAGGTCAACAAAAAGAGGAATTGAGACCTCCCCCCAGCAGCCACCACCAAACTGCCAGTCATTGAAGCAATCTTGGAAGCAATTTCTCCAGCCCCAGTTAAGCCTTCAGATGACTGCAATTCCAGACATTTTGAATGCAAAACAGGCTCTGAGCCAGAACTGTCTAGCCAGCCTACTCCCAAATTCCTGACCCACAGAAAACTATGAGCTGATAAATATTTATCATTATTTTAAGCTGTGAGATTTGGGGGTATTTGTTACATAGCAATCAATAATTGGTACAGTTACAAGTCAATCAGTTAGTAGTTGGGGAAAATGTTTTTACTCTATTCCTGTATATTGAACTTTCAATTCAAAATAGTCTAATAATAAAAATACAAACCAACAATAACATACATATATTGACTGATTACTGTGAGCTGTGCACTATGCTAAGCACTTTACATGGACAATCATATGTAATTACTTCTCATAAAAATCCTGTATTATTGTCACTAAATAGATGAGGAACAGAAATGTAAGTAACTTGTCCAAACTCACAAAGTAATAGGTGGCTGAACCAGGGTTTCAACACTGCATGATGCTTGTATTAAATTGACTATGACAGATACTGCAGACTATCTAAGCCAACACACATTCTTCAGAGTCTATCAGATGACTGATAAATATATGTGTCTGACTTACTGCAAGAATAAAATGTTACAGTAATTAGTTATTATGAAAGCAATTGGTTTTAGGTATAAAAACATTTGAGAACTTAAATAGCTAAACCTCTTCCTCTCTCGCTTTCTAAAGATTGGAAACATATATGTTCAATTTTCCATCATCTCTAGCAGCTGAGTGACCATGTAAAGTTCTGATCAAAGAGATATGAGAAGTACTGAAAGATGTTCCTGGAAAGCGTTGACTTGCTTGATAAAGAGGGAACAGATGGCTGACACAGGCTTTTGCCCTTCTACCGTCTTCCCTCCCTGGAATACGACATGATATCCAGAGGTATGGCTGCCATCTTGATGTCATAAGGCTTATAAGCACAAGGCCAGACAAAAAGTCAGCAAGTCAAGAATGGCAGAGAAAGGCAGAAAGCATCCAGCTCTTGATTCATTATCAAGCAGAACCACTAATTACCTACCTCCAAATCCCTATGTGAAAAAAACAAAACCTTTATTTTGTTAAGTTACTGTAGATGTGCTTTCTATTACTTCCAGCAGAATACAATCCTAACTAACAAACAGATGCTCAATAAATAGTGCACAAATGAATGAGTGGGTGATCAGAAAAAGCAGTCTTGGACAACTCTTTTCAATATGATTCAAAATTGTGTGTTTAACCTAAGTAACCACAGTTCATTTTGCACCTTCAAAAACTATTTTTATCACAAAGAGATAACCAGACCCAATTAAATTGAAAGCACACAACAGACATAAAAAAGATGAATAGCAATTTTTGCTTCATGAAGTAACTATCTCTAGATGAACAATCATAACTGCTATATTGTATTTGTCTAAATAACAAAATATTTCAAGAAGGCTAATTTTAATGAGACAAATGATTTGATAACACCAAGTTTTCCCACACAAAGACATTAGTGAATATTCTAGAATCAAAAAAGACTTCAAGTATTAAATTTATTCAAATGAAACAATATAAGCTCTAATAAGTAAGTAGCTGATTTCAAAGTCTAATAACAAAAAACAACATATCTTTAGGTCTATGATTATGGTGGGAATTTATCATAAAACATAATAAGTAAAAGAATAATATATAGCACAATATACTAAACCTATACTAAACAAAAGGTTTGAAGAATGAAGTAGCTCCACCTATTGGTTTTATCAATATTTGAGAGTGAGCCGGGCTCGGTGGCTCAGCCTGTAATCCTGTACCTTGGGAGGCTGAGATGAGTGGATTGCCTGAGCCCGCGGGTTCAAGACCTGCCTGGGCAACTTGGCGAGACCTCATCTCTACAATAAATCAAAAGTCAGCCGGGCATGGTAGCGCGCACCTGTAGTTCCAGCTACTTGGAAGGCTGAGGTAGAAGGATCGCCGGAGCCCAGCAGGTTGAGCCTGCGGTGGCTGGGAGCAGCCACTGCACTCCAGTCTGGATGACAGAGTGAGACTCCAACTCAAAAAAAAAAAAATTTGAGAGTGAACCAGAAAGTATTTCCTATTTCAAATATTTCAGGCTGAACTGTTTAAATATATAGTAACAAATGCCCAGCTAAGAACATAAGATTTAAGATTATATAGCTGAGTGAATCTTGGTTTTATATACATAAAAAATGAGAATTACCATCTACTGACAATATTTAGACAAAACAGAAAATAAAGTTTCAGTGAGAAAAAGTGGTTCATTTGGAAGAGGACAGTTTGGACAATGAGAAAAAAAGTATAGGCCAGTCTTTAAAATCATACTCTACACCTGTGTGTTAGAAAGGGAAAAGGCAGAGAAAAAATTCCAGGCAAGAATGGCCCACAGTATGTACCTTGGCATGAAGTTATATTCTGTAATTCTAGATACTGGAAAGTTCTTTTTTTCCATCTGAGAAATTCAACTCACTCTGAGAGATGGGAAGCATTTAGAACTCAAGAAAAAAAAAAAACAGAACAAATAATTCAAGTACTTACAGAAACACCTTCTACAAAATGACAAAGAAAATAAAACATAAAGAAATGCACTGGTTGGGTGCGGAGGCTCAAGCCTATAATCCTAACACTTTAGGAGGCCAAAGCCTAAGCCCAGGGGTTTGTGACCAGCCTGGACAACTTGATGAGACTCTGTCTCTATAATATATTCCAAAAAAATTAGCCAGGCATTGTAGCACACACCTGTAGTTCCAGCTACTTGGAAGGCTGAGATGGAAGGATTGCCTGAGCCCAGCAGGTGGTCACTGGTGGCCATAAGCATGCCACTGCACTCTAGCCTGAGCGACGGTGTGAAACTCCAACTCAAAAAAGAAAAGAAAAGAAATACACTGCAGCACCATTTGTAAAACTGAAACACTGGAAATAGCATAAATAACCAGTAACAAATATTCACAACCATGGACCATCCATATAATGAATACCATGAAGCCTTTAAAAAGAATACAAGCCTATATATATGCTGGCATGTCAAAATGTTCAAGACACTCTACTAAATGTCCTTAAGAGTTGCAGGACAATATTTACAGTATGACCGGTATGACCACATTTCTTTAAAAGATACCATTGGGGGAAAGACTCATCAGAAGCCCAAATCTCACCTTCACTCAACAGACTATGTAACAAATCCTCACATGTACCTCATGATTCTTAAATTTAAAAAGAAAAAAGATATTTGTAGATCAGAGATAAGTGAAAATTCAGCTTCAGCCTACAATTAGGTCAAAATATGTTGCCTAGTTTCAGCTAAGTGCCCATTTATGCATCACTTCTAACATTCCTAAAGTGTAGGTGACAAATAATTGTATTAAGTATATTAACACCATATATAATCAGTATAACAATGTAATACAGATAAGGCAAAACATTTGAATTTAACTTCTGAAAATTCACTTTCAAATACAGACAGATTTTGAAGTAAAAGTCTCCTTATGTGCTTCATATGATAAAAGAGAGAAATTAACGCCTATTTCTTATTGCAAGAATAAAATGCTACAATACTTATAATGAAAGCCATTAATTTTATATACTAAAATGTCTGAGGACTCAAGTAGCTAAACAACAGGAAAACAGACTGTCAGTATTATAATGTTTTAAAGTGTTAGACAGCTGGAGAATAACACACTTTTTTAAAAGCAAAAAAAAAAAAAGATATTATTCGTAGAGTAAAAGCAAGTGAAGACAGAGTTCAAGTTTCAAGTACTGGTTATAGTCCTGTGCCTCATACTCCCCAACTGCAAATCTGAAGGGGTGGGATCAACTGTGTTGAGTGGGAGAGAGAGGATAATGAGAAAGAGCCTAATAATCATTTTGAGGCTTCTCTGTTCAGTTATATAAAACACCAAGTTTCACTGTGGTTTTATTTTTGTGCTTTTTTTTTCTTCTTTCTTTTTTTTTGTCAGGGTCTCACTCTGTCACTCAGACTGGTATGAAGTGGCACAATCACAGCTCACTGCAGCCTCAACCTCCTGGGCTCAGGCAATCTCCCACACAGCTGGGATTACAGGGATGCACCATCATGCCCAGCTAAATTTCTGATTTTTTTGTAGCAATAAGGTCTCACTGTGTTGCCCAGGCTGGTCTGAAACTTCTGGACACAAGAGATTCACCCACCTCTGCCTCCCAAAGTGTTAGAATTACAGGTGTAAGCCACTGCACCCAGTCTACTTTTAAGCTTATGACAATTTACACTAAAAAATACTGTCCTTAATTAATCTCAAAATAGTCCAACGCTGAATTTCATACAACTAAATTTTTTTGATTCTACACGTCTTATTATGGCAGGGTTTTGCTGCACAAATAATAAAATGGAGATAATAGATCATAACAATTTAACATACAAGCCTTTGATTTAAGATCATCTCTAAACATTGAACAAAATGCAGTAAGTCCTTACCTTAGTTACCTTAGTCGGTTACTTAGTTACTAGTAAAGAAGAAAGTTCAAAATGTTGGTGGCAACATAACCATCTGCCTCTACTTTATAGCAATCTTCTATCAAGCGAGTTATACAAAATAATATTGTACTCCTCAATCAACTGCAGTTGAAAATGAGACCATTTAAGTTTACAAAATGTCTATTTTGTGCACTTCTAAATGCATATTTCATATTTATGCATGATATATGATAGTAGTTCTATAGAAAAAGCCCAAAGAATGTGCACCAGATTGTTAGTGATTATCTTAGAAGGGTTGCAAAAGAACCTCACTTTGAAAACTATAAATTCAGTCAGGCACAGTGGTTTCCCTGTGGTCCCAGCACTTTGGAAGGCTGCGGTGGGAGAATTGCTTGAGCCCAAGAGTTTGAGACCAGCCTAGACAATATGGCGAGACTTTGTCTCTACAAAAAATCAGGAAAATAAGCCAGGGGTGCTAGCGCACACCTGTAGCCCCAGCTACTCAGGAGGCTGAGGCAGAAGGATCACCTGGGCCCAGGAGGTTGAGGTTACAGTAAGCCATGTCAATACAGTCCAACCCAGGTGACAGAGTGAGACCCTGACTAAAAAAAAAAATAATTATACACACACACACACATACACACACACACACACACACACACACACACACACACACACACACACACATATATAAATTCGTGGCACATTTCATTTTTTCAAAATAGTATATAATTTATTTGAACCCAAGAGGGAAAAAATAAGATATTTTAATCTTCTTAAGATACACTGAACATTTAGGTGCAAAACTAAACAAGAAAAAAACAGTGCTTCTTAGCTTGTATGTTAACCACAAAAAAATCAAATCACGAATTTCCATTAAAACCGAAGCAGGCCAGGCTCAGTGGCTCAGCCTGTAATCCCAGTGCTTTAGGAGCCCAAGGCAAGTGGATTGCCTTAGGCTTGACACTAACCTAGACAACTTGGCCAGACCTTGTTTCTATAATAAACCAAAAATTACCCAGGCGTGGTAGTGTGCACCAGTAGTTCTGGCTACTTGGAAGGTTGGGGTGGAAGGATCACCAGAGCTCAGCAGGTCAACAATGGGGTGGCCGTGAGTGTGCAACTGCACTCCAGACTGGGCAATGGAGTGAGACTCTAACTAAAAAAATAAAATAAAATAAAATAAAACTGAGGTAACGATTACTCCTAGGCAACAGGGGATGCAAAATGGAAACTGGATATACAGACAACAGATACCTACTTTGTTGACAATAAAGAGAACATCCTGTCCACAGCAAAGGCAAAACTACATAGGTATAAATAATGTCTATGCTGTGCTCCCAACACTTTTTCTGTATTACTCCCAATTTTGACATTTCCTTTCTTCTGTTTCCAGATGAATAGCAACCTTATCTTCTCTGAATGCCCAAACATTTTCCTCCAAGACCATAACTCCACTCAGATGTATACTCTACTGAAGTGCCCAAAGCTCAAATATTTCCTCTATTTTAGCAGCATCTTCCAACCAAACTGACACTCTTTCCCGTAGGGCTCTCCTCCACTTGGAGGAGAGAAGTATCATCATGATATAAAAGTAACTATCCCTTCCTCAATAATTGATAGGACAACTAAACAGAAAACAGAAAGGACAAGAAGAACTCAACATCATCAACCAACAGAAACTAATTGACACTAATATAAGATGTCCTATAATCCCAACACTTTGGGAGGCCAAGGCGAGTTGACTGCCTGAGCCCGCAGGTTCGAGACCAACCAGGGCAACTTGGGGAGATCTCGTCTCTACAATAAATCAAAAATTAGCCGAGCACGGTAACGCATGCCTATAGTTCTGGCTACATGGAAGGCTGAGGCAGAAGGATCGCTAGAGACCAGCAGGTTGACGCTGGGGTGGTCATAAGCATGACACGCACTCCAGCCTGGGTGAAAGAGTGAGACTCCAACTCAAAAATGTGTGTGTGTGTGTGTGTGTGTGTGTGTGTGTGTGTGTGTGTATTATAAAAGATGTCACCCTACAGCAGCAGAATATACACTGTTTTCAAGTGCCCATGAAATATACACAAAGACAGACTATATCCTAGGACATAAAACAAGCTCAACAACCTTAAAGGAATCAAAAGTATAAGAACGCGTTCTCTGACCACAATGGAATCAAACTAGAAATCAATAACAGATAAAGATAACAGAAAAATGTTCAAACATTTAGAAACTATTACACTACTAAATAATTGATGGATTAGACATACAAAGTGAAATAAGAGACACTGGAGACTATGAAAGGAGGGAGGGTGGGAGGGGTGTGAGGGCTGAAAAGTTTCCTATTGAGTACAATGTTTACTACTCAGGTGACAGGTATAATAAAACCCCAGACTTCACCATGATGCAGTATTTGCGTGTAAACAGTCTGAACTTGTACTCCCTAAATATACTCTTAAAATTTTTAATTTTTTAAATAAAATGGATGGGTCAAAGAGGAAGTCTCAAGATAATTTTTCAAATACTATAATCTTAATCAAAATAAAAACACAACATATCAAATGTATGGGCCATAGCTGAGAAGAAAATTTGTTGCACTAACACTAGAAAAGAAGCCTGAAATTAATAATCTAAGCTTCCATTTTAAGAACCTAGCAGAAAAAGAAAATAAGCCCAAAACAAACAGAAAGGAGGAAAAAATAAAGGTAAAAACAATGGTAAAAGCTAAAAGTCAATGAAATAGAAAGCAGGAAAACAATAGAGAAAAATCAATGAAATAAAGAGCTAGTTCTTTGAAACAATCAATAAAATTGACAAAACTTTAGCAAGACTGAAAAAAGAGCAAAAGATAAGACACAAATTACCAGTATCAGGAATGAAACAGGGAATATCACTACAGATCTTGCAGGAGGGAAAAGGAAAAGGGAATACTACAAACAACTCTTAACACATAATCCCTACATGTAATGGGGTAATTCCTCAAAAAACAGAAGCTACCACAAGCTTGCCCGATATGAAACAGATAATTTGAATAATCCTATAAGGAAATTAAATTCATAATTTTATAACTCAAAAAATAAATCTCAAGCTTCACTTGGTTTCACTGGAGAATTCTACTAAATGCTTAAAAAAAGAATTAATTTTATACTTCTCAATCCACTTTATGATGCTACCATTATCCTAATGCCAAAACTAGACAAAGATAGTACCCCCAAAAAAACTATACACCAACATCCTTCATTAATATAGACACAAAAATTCTTACCAAAAAATTAGCAAATAGAATTCAGCAATATATAAGAATTTTCACCATGACCAAGTGAATTTTATTCCAGGGATGCAACACTGTTTCAATATTTGAAAATCAATGTAATCTACCATATTAGGAGGCTAGAGTAGGAAAATCACATAATCATATCAACTGATACAGAAAAACATCTGACAAAAATTCAATACCATCATTCATGAAAAAAAAAAACTCTCAAAAAAATAGAAACAAAGAGGAACTTCCTCCCGTTGATAAAGAGCATCCATGAAAAACCTACAACTAATATTACACTTAATGATAAATCACTAAGATTAAAACCATGGCCAAGATGTGCACCACTCTTATTCAACTTAGGCCTAGAAATTCCAGCCAGGACAATTCAGCAAGAAGAAGAAATAAAGGGCTTGCAGATCAGAAAGGAAGAAATTAAGCTGTTCCTATCTGTAAATAATATGATCTCATATAAAATGATTACATACAAAATCTAAAGGCATTTCCCCAAAAACCTCCTAGAAGTAATCAGTTAGTACAGCAAGGTCACAGGTCACCAGATAAACATTTAAAAATCAATTATACTTCTATATACTGCCATGGAACATGCAGACAATGAAACTGAAAATATAAAACCATTTACAATTGCTCAAAAATATGAAACATTTAGATGTAAATCTAACAAAATATGTACAAGTCTTAAATGCCGAAAACAATAATCAGATGATAAATAGATCAAAGAACATCTAAATAAATGAACAGACACACTGTGTTCACAGCACAGTTGTCAATTCTCCCCAAATTGATATATAGATATAACACAGTTCATATGAAAATCCCAGATTTTTGCAGATGTAGAAAAGATTATTCTAAGATTTATATGGAAAAGCAAAGGAACTAGGGTAGCAAAAACAATCTTGAAAGAGAATGTAAGAGGAATCCATCTACCCAATTTCAAAACTTATTAAGTAGCTATAGCAATCAACACTGAGGAACGAGCAGAGAGACACAAAAATCAATGAAACAGAACAGATAACCCAGAAATAGACCCTCACAAATATAAACAGCTTTGACAAAGGCACAAAAAATAATTCAACAGAGGAATAATAGTCTTTTCAATAAATGTGCGGGAGCAATTAGACATCCATAAGCAAACAAATGAACCTCCTTTATAGTACCACACCTTGCATAAAAACTAGCTCAATATGGATCACAGATTAAATGCAAAATATAAAACTTTCAGAAAAACGTAGGAGAAAATCTTCAGAATTTAGGGCCAGGCAAAGAATTTTTAGACCTGACACCAAAAGCAAGATCCACAACAGGAAAAATTGATATATTAGGCTTTATCAAAATTAAAAACTCCTGCTCACCAAAAAATCCTGTTAGGAGGAGAAGACAAGCTACAGACTATGCGAAAATATATGCAAACCACCTATCTCACAAAATAATACCTTAAATATATAAGGAACTCTCAAAAGTCACATTTAAAAAATAACACTCCAATTAGATGTAATCAACATACAGAAGAACAGATATTTCACCAAGAAGAAGGACATATAGAAAACAAACAAGCACATGAAAAAAAAGTTCACAATCATTAGCCATTAGAGAAATGCGAGTTAAATCCACGATGGGATCTCACTACACAACAATCAGAACTAAATAAAAATAATGACAATACCAAATGCTGGTAAGGATGCGGAGAAATTGGATCACTCATGTTGTTGGTAGGAATGTAAAATGACAACAGCCACTGTGGAAAACATTTTGGTAGTTTGTGGGAAAAAAAATCTCAATATGAAACTACTTATTCAATCCAGCAAATGCACTCCTGGCATTTTTCCCAGAGATATGAAAATGTGTGTTCACACAAAAACCTGTACACAAACGTTGATAGTAGTTTTGTCAGTAATAGTCAAAAACTGGAAACCATATTATATCCTTAAATAGCTTAATGGTTAAACAAATTGCAGTGCAACCATACCATAAAACACTACTCAATAATAAAGAGAAACAATCTACTGATACACACAACAATCCAGATGAATCTTCAAAGAATTGTACTAACTGAAAAAAAAACTCAAAAGGTCATACTTTTATTCCATTTATATAAAATGCTTGAGCTGACAAAATTATAGAAATAGAGAACAAATTGGTGGCTGCCAGGAGTTGAGGTGGGATATGGAGTTCAGCGAGAGAAAAGTGGGTGTAGCTGTAAGAGGGCAACAGGAGAGAGCCATATGTGACAGAAAATTTTCTGTACCTTGGTTAAAGCGATCTAAATATTGTTCTAGTTTTGCAAGATTTTCTCATGGGGGAAACTGGATACAGGGTACAGGGATTTTTCTGAATATTATTTCTTCAACTGCATATGAACCTACAATTATCTTTTTTTTTTTTGAGTTGGAGTCTCTCTCTGTTGCCCAGGTTAGAGTGCAGTGGCAAGCTCACGGCCACCACTGCAGCCTCAACCTGCTGGGCTCAGGTGATCCTTCCGCCTCAGTCTTCCAAGTAGCTGGAACCACAGGTGCATGCCACCACACCCAGCTAATTTTTTAACTTATTGTAGAGATGAGGTCTCACCATGTTGCCCAGGCTGGTCTCGAATCCCTGACCTCAGACAATCCTCTCACCTCCGCCTCCCAAAGTGCTGGGATTACAGGCGTGAGCTGAGCCCGGCACCTACAATTATCTCAAAACAAAAAGTTTAATTTAAAAAAAGAAGTAACTCTACGTGAGATACGAATTTGTCATAGGATTAACTGTTCCACTGATTAACTACCATTGAAAACTATATTAACATAGCTGAATCTCCAACTGGTAGCAAATGAGAGCCAAATGAAAGGGAAACTCATAAGCACAAACTCCGAATCCACCTTCAGATATACAATCTCAGTTTCTTTCATTCTCCCTTCCCTACTACCCCCCAAAATTGATATATTTAACCACTTGCTCTATACCTTAAAAAAAGTTTGCCATATAATATATAAAAATGATTAAGCATATGTTGATATCACATAGAGTTTAACTATATATCCCACAGACTCAGATCTAATACTTGCATTATAAAATAAATATGCAAATTTTAAACCTTCAAACAGGAAATGAAATTTTCCAAATCCACATAACTTCAGATTCATGTGTGCACTGAAAGTTAATAAATCATTTAAACCTTCATACACAGAACCTTTTTAAATTTGCATTTATCTACAGTAAATACTGCCATGTTCTTTAATAGCTTGCTAGTTCAATCTAGCAAACTACTGATTTATAGCAGTGACATATTTCAAAAATCAGAAATCTCTCACTATGTGACAACCAGTCAAAGTCCACTGAACTTACATTACTTGGACTCAAACATCATGGAATAGGAAAGAGATAGCAAAATGTCATACATTCCCTATTCAAATCAATTACTTCAGTATTTGAGTCTGATGTGTTTATAACTGTTTAAAACTATAGTATCACATACAATTTAACATCCCTTATTACTTTAGCACCCATAACTATTATGCAATGACTCCCTTAATGTTTCCAAAACACTTGCATTTTTAAAAGAATTGTTAAATTTGATCATTCACAATTTGATTTTGAGGAACAGCAAAATTTAGAGCACATGAAATATCTAGGTTACATTTTCTCCACCAAAAATGAACTTTTAGATCTTTATAATAATTTTAATATTCTCATATAGAGAGATTTATTAGATGTGAAAGCAGAGACTATACTGACTATACTATACTGACAATAGGGAAATATACTGAAAATTACCTAAATGTCCACTATAATAAACCTTGCTGTTTTTGTCTCTATTGTACTCACTCTTCCTTCCATCTCATTCCATTCATGGTATTCTTCTGGCAAGAAAGTCATAGTACACCTCGCCCTCAAGTCACTGAGAGGTCACTTAAACCAGACCTGACATATATGGTTTCCCATTCTTAGTCACTGTGATTAACCCAGGGATGAGAATGTGAGCTGCTAAGTCAGGCCAATCAAAATCATTATGAAGATTTTTTGTTTTAATTCAGAGATGGAAAAAAAAGGTTCTTAGCCTTTGGGTCAAAAGCTGGAAAGATAGGTAGCTCGAAGGCTCCCAACAGACATCCTCCCTGCCATGTGGACAGAGAAAGTCCATCTGCACCACAAATGGAGGAAGAATATTCTGGTGGCATCAACTCTGTGGTTCCAGAGTTCCCCTGGTTCTTAAAACTTTAGTGGATGATCTATCCCACTCCTATGAACCAATCATTCCCTTTTATACTTAAGTTAGTTTGATTCTATCTCTTAGAACCAAAAATTCCCAGATTAATTCCAAAAAAGGAACTAGCTGAATTACGGCACATCTGTACAGTTGTATTTAACACAGCTATTTTTTAAATGAAGTATTTCATTTTCATTCATAGTTCTCCACTCAGTCTGTGTTCAACTCAATGCCTTTTTATAAAATAGAAAATACTTTGTTGCACCCCTATGCTAACATGAAATAAAATTCACATATTGAATCTTGTCAATTCTTTTAAAAAATGGTCCCCTCTGACACTGGGAGCTTTTCTGTCCTCTCAATAAATCCTGCTTTAAAATAAATAAATAAATATTTAAAAGGTCAGAAATCAGGCCAGACACTGGCTCATATCTGTAATCCCAGCACTTTGGGGGGCCAAGACAGGAGGATTGCTTGAGCCCAGGAGTTTGATACCAGCCTGGGAAACATAGTGGACCTCGTCTTTACAAAAGAAAAAAATTTAAAAATTAGCCAGATGTGGTGGCACACACCTGTAGTCCTAGTTACTCGAGAGGCTGAGGAGAGAGGATGCTTGAGCCCAGATGCTTGAGGCTGTTGATGAGCCATGATCATGCCACTGCACTCCAGTCTGAGCCACAGAGTGAGACCCCAACTCAAAAAAAAAAATCAGAAATCAGAATGTGTCTTGTAATCATGGCATCTTAAATTATAATTGCAGGGTATTTTCTTAATGTTGCATAAAATAATGACAAATCTTACAACTTAGCATGTTAAAATTGGTAAAATGCAATAGATAATAGCACTATTGTAAACAACAACAAAGTGTTACGAAGTACTCTATACTAGGAGAAACAAAAAAAGTTAAAGATATTTTTCAGTATTTGATCAATATATAAATTTTTATCAATGAACGCACAGTGAAAGTTAGACTCCTGTAACTACATATAAATATAGAATCTACATAAAAGTTACAATAGCAAGGCACAGTAGATCAGGAGTGTATTAGATATTCAAAAACTATTATATTCCAACTAGACAATGACTTTTTTTGGGGGGGGAGTAAGAGTCTCACTCTGTCACCCAGGCAGGAGTGCAATGACACATTCACGGCCGCCACAGCCTCAACCTGCTGGACTCAGGCAATCCTTCCACTTCAACCTTCCAAGTAGCCGGAACCACAGGCATGCACCACCATGCCCAGCTAATTTTTTGATGTGTTGTAGAGTCGAGATCTCACCATGTTGCCCAGGGTAGTCTCTCTCCCCTCTGCCACCCAAAGTGCTAGGATTACAGGCTAAAGCCACCAAGCCCCATATGATTTTTAATTCTCGGTAAAATATGAAATAAAACAAAGTGTGATCGTCCCTTTTTTGTTTTGTTTTTTTGGGGGGTTTTTGGTTTTTTTGAGTTGGAGTCTCACTCTGTCGCCCAGGCTGGAGTGCAGTGGCATGATCCCAGACACCGCAGCCTCGACCCACTGGGCTCCGGCGACCCCTCTGTCTCAGCCTTCCAAGGAGCTGGAGCTACAGGCGCACACTACCATGCCCGGCTAATTTTTTATTTATTGTAGAGATGAGGTCTCGCCAAGTTGACCAGGTGGGCCTCGAACCCGTGGGCTCAGGCAATCCTCTCGCCTCAGTCTCCCAAAGTGCTGGGATCACAGGCTGAGCCACGGAGCCCAGCCAATCGTCCCTTATTTTAAAGCCTAATTATATTTCTGGAAAATTCAACACGTGATAAAAAATATTCAAAAACTATGTTGGTATAAAAAATGAAGTAAGGTCTAAGTTCAGGAGAATTTAGGATAATGCCTTGCTGTTTGCAAATGCACCTCCATTGCAGGGTCTACAGCACTCCTAACACTAACTGTCCACTACCAACCCCAAACCATTCTGACAGGCAAAAATATGCCCCAAATTTCCTAAACACCCCGAGGGAGCAGTACTAACCTCACTGAGAACCACTGATGTATATGACTGAACAAGAAAAGATGTCGAAGATATACAGTTAAATTTAAAAATCAGATATGTATAACAATCTATTGTATGCATATGTGCATGCATGTCTTTAAAGACAGACATAGGCTGAGACAGATGGAGACACATATGCTGATATAAATATTAATTTGCAGAATGTATATGTGTGTTTGTTTGTGTGTGTGTGCACGCTCCTAGAAAGGTAGACAAGAACCATTAACAATGGCTACCTCAGTTGGGCGCAGTGGCTCAGTCTGTAATCCCAGCACTTTGGAAGGCCCAGGCAAGCGAATTGCCTGAGCCTGTGGGTTCGAGACCAGCCTGGGTAATTTGGCAAGACCTCATCTCTACAATAAATCAAAAATTAGCCAGGCGAGGTAGCACATGCCTGTAGTTCCGGTTACTTAGAAGGCTGAGATGGAAGGATCACCGGAGCCCAGCAGGTCAATCCTGGGGTAGCCATGAGTATGCTACTGCACTCCAGACTGGGCAATGGAATAAGACTCCAACTTGGGGGAGAACAATGGCTACCTCAAAGAAGTGGGTTGAGGAGAAGGAAATGAGATAATCAGTCTTTAATTTTTACCTCATCCTTTTTTTTCAACAAGCATGTAATGCTTTAAAAAAATAAAACAACTTTAAATTTCAAATTAGAAAAGGGCATGTCCAAAATCATTCATGAGTTGTTTCTCCTAGGCCAATTTTTAAAATTTACTAGATCTCCTGCTCAAATTTTCACTCTCTGTCCATCTCTGTGTGTGCATCTCTACGTTTCTCTCTCTCTCTCTCCCAGTGCCTATCTCTTGGCCTGTATCTGTCCAATCTCTGCCTGAGCCTCACCCTATTTTTATTCATTTTATTTTAGATTAAGGGAGTACACATGCATACTTGTTACGATAACATGTTGTGTAGTGGTGGGGATTGGGCCTTAGGTAACCCATTTGTCATCATCCTGACTATCCGTAAGTCTCTATCTCTATTTCTCTCCACGGCTCTCTCTCTCTCTCTCTCTCTCTGGCTGTCAATAGCTGCATATCCCTTCTTTGAGTGTCTCTCTCTTGAAATGATATGCGCCTGTGTTTTAATCTGTCTGGTCATCTGTCTCCCTATGTATGCATACATGTCTCCCTCCCGGAGCACAGGGCTTACTCCATGCATGGGACCCCACCTCCTCCCCACCTCCTCCTCACCTCATTGCTTTCATTTTATTTTGTTTCTTTGTGTAAGCAAGTCTTCCACTTGCTCATTTACATTATCTTTCTTCCTCTCTTCTTCTGTTTTACTCCCCCTCATCTGCCTCCATCAACCCTTACCTCCTGCCTATCTTCCTCCACTACCTCCCCAACTGTTTTTCTACAAGCAGAGTTTACACTGCTGGAGTATTAATATTTGCACAATACTGGTAAACTTCTCTTCAACTGGATCACAAACGATCATGGTAATCGACTCTGAAAAGTTCTGTAAGTTACAAAATAATATGCTAACTAAATTAAAATTAGCTTAATTTACCCTCCTTTTAATTATAGGCAGAAGATCAAGAAGAAAATAGAAGAGGTGGACAATACTATAAACCAACTCATCTCACAAATATCTATATAACACTCCACTCCACTCAACCACATAAAACATTCTCTAGCATAGACCATATTACTCATTCATAAAATAAATCTCAACAAATTTAAAAGTATATAAATAATAGAAAATATAACTTTTGACCATAAAGGAATAAAATTATAAATCAATAATAGAAAGAAATTTTGGAAACTCAATATATGAAAATTACACAACACACTCCTAAATTCCAATGAGTCAAAGAAAAAATGGAAATTAGAAAACACGATATGAATGAAAATGAAGGCACAACATAGCAAAACTTGTGGGATGCAGTCAAAACAGTGTTCAGGGAAAATGTATAGCTGCAAATGACTATATTAGAGAAAAGATCTCAAATCAATCTTGCAATCTTCCACCATGTATAAAGAGAATGAGGTAAGCCAGTAGTCCCAGCTAGTCAAGTGGCTGAGGCAGGAGGATCACTAGAGCTCAGGCATTCAAAGGTAACACAGGGAGAACCCCATCTCAATAAAAATGTTAAAAAATAATAATGATGATAATAATATAACCTTTCATCTTAAAACACTGAGAAAAGAACAGCATATTAAGCCTAAAACAAACAAAAAGAAAATAAGAAAAATTAAAGAAGACATGAATAAGAATGGGAACAAAATGAAATTAACAATATAAAAATTAGTGTAATAGAGAAAAACCAGTGAAACCAAGTTTCTTTGATTCTTTAAAAACATCAACAAAATTGACAGACTTTTAGTTAGACTGACCAAGAAAAACAGAGAAGGCACAAACTTCTAAAATCTGAAATGACAGTGTATTACTACCAATCTTACAGAACTCATGAGGTACTTTATCTTAAAATATATATTCACACACATCCACACGCATCTATAAATGTGTGATTGTGTGTATAGTTATACCCATTGAAAAGGTATATGAACAATGACCAACATAGTAGCAATGAACACTCCTAGAGCTCAGACTGTGTTCTCGAAATATCATTTCTCACTAAAAAGCAGGGCTTTCAAGAGTTAGAGACCAGCCTTATGGACAACTATATGCCAATAATTAGAAAACGTAGATAAAAGGAACAAATTCCTAGAAAGACACAAACTACAACAAGTACAGAGATTTAATAATCAAAAATCAACTCTCGCTGGACACGGTGGCTCAGGCCTATAATCCAGCACTTTGGGAGGCTGAGGTGAGAACAGTGCCTGACCACTCTGGGCAAATAGGTGAGACCTCATCTCTACAATAAAAAAAAAAAAAAATTAGCTAGACATGGTGGCACATGCCTGTAGTTCCAGCTACTTAGAAGGCTAAGGTGGAAGGATCACCTGAGCCCAGCAGGTCAAGGCTGCAGTAGCCAGAAGCTTGTCACTGCCCTTCAGCCTGCCCTCCAGCCTGCCCTCCAGCCTGAGACTCCAACTCAAAAAAAAAAAAAAAATCAACTCTCACACACCCACAAAACTCTGGCCCAGATGACTTCACTGGTGAATTCTACCAAACATTTAAAGAGTACTTAATGCAATTATTCAGACTTCCAAAAAACTGAAGGGAGAGAACACGTCTCAATTCATTCTATGAGGAAGTACTACCCTTATATCAAAACCAGACAAAAACACAACCACCAATAACTCTTATGAATACAAACACAAAAATCCTCAACAAAATACCAGCAAACCAAATCTATCTACATATTCAAATAAGTATACACTACGACCAAGAGGGACTTATTCCAGGAATTAAAGTTTGGTTTAACATCCAAAAAATTAAAAAATGTGATACACCACATGAAAAGAAAAACCACATGATCATCTTTAACAGACAAAAAGCATTTGACAAAAGTTAACACCCTTTCATGATTAAAAAAACACTTAACAAATTAGAAATAGAAGGGAATCAATGTAAAGGGCATCTACAAAAATTTCACAGCTAACATCTACTTAATAGAAGTATCATTATGAACTCATGAGGTACTCTCTCTTAAAACACATACACACACACACACACACACACACACACACACACACACACACACACACCACTCATAATAATCATGTGATTGTTTGAGTGTAGTTCTACTCACTGAAAAGGTATATGAACAATGACCAACACAGCAGCAATGAACACACCAAGTACCCAGACTGTGGTCTTGCAACACCATTTCTCACTAAAAAGCAAGGTTTCCAGGAGTTCAAGACCAGCCTAGGCATCATAGCAAGATATTCTCTCTCCAAAAAAATCAAAAATTGGCCAAGTGTGGTGGCACATGCTTGTAGCCCCAGCTACTCAGGAGCCTGAGGAGGAAGGATCACCTGAGAACAAGAGGTTGAGGCTGCAGCGAGCCATGATGGTGCTACTCCACTCCAGCCTGGGTGACACAGTGAGATCCCCAGTTCCCCCCACAAACCCACAAAAAAAGCAAGGCTTCTTGAAGAAGTAGCTGATTCAAGGTCTAAAAGTAGAAATAAAAAGATGAGCCGGGCTTGGTGGCTCAGCCTGTAATCCCATGCTTTGGGAGGCTGAGGTGAGTGGATCACCTGAGCCCGCGGGTTCGAGACCCACCAGGGCAACTTGCCAAGACCTCATTTCTACAATAAACCAAAAAATTAGCCGAGCATGGTAGCGCTTGCCTGTAGTTCCAGCTACTTGGAAGGCTGAGGCAGAAGGATACTGGAGCCCAGCAGGTTGAGGCTGCAGTGACCGGGAGCAGCCATTGCACTCCAGTCTGGGTGACGGAGTGAGACTCCAACTCAAAAAAAAAAAAAAAAAAAGATGAACCTGGAACACCTTGCCATATTAAATAACAAAAACATAATCAAAGTCTAGCAGGATTATGCCAAAAGGACTCAAGAGCCAACTCGAGAACGCCCCTACTGGCCAAAGATAAGACAATTTGATATTCAGTAAAGATAAAAATAACTGCAATAAAATATATTCAAATCCATTCATTCATAATATTTCAAAAAGATAGTAATAACTGATTGATCTCCTTCGAAGAGTGATAATGTGGGAAATAGCTGATAGTAAACAAAGGGAATGACCCGTCTTTATATATATAATAGATAGATTTTATATATATATTTTTTAAGAGACAAAGGGTCTCACTGTGTTGTCCAGGCTGGCCTTGAACCCCTGTACTCAGGCAATCCTCCCACCTCAGCCTCTGGAGTAGCTTAGACTACAGGCACATGTCACCATGCCTGGCATATCTATTTTTTTTTTGAGTTGGAGTCTCACTCTGTCGCCCAGACTGGAGTGCAGTGGCCGCTCCCGGCCACCGCAGCCTTGACCTGCTGGGCTCCGGCAATCCTTCCGCCTCAGCCTTCCGAGTAGCCGGAATTACAGGCATGTGCTACCACACCCGGCTGATTTTTTGATTTACTGTAGAGATGAGGTCTTGCTGCCCAGGCGGGTCTCGAACCCGTGGGCTCAGGCAATCCACTCACCTCAGCCTCCCAAAGGCACGGGATTACAGGCTGAGCCACCGAGCTCGGCTTATCTATTTTAACTGTACTGCTACATAACCAAATATAAGAAAGAAAACATAGCTTCATAGAAATATTCCAGTTAATACATGAAAAATTAGAATATCACCATTTTTCAGACTTCAGTGATTTAATTAATATAGATATTGAGAATCAGCAGCTGATAACATCATAGAAATAGACAACCAGGCAAAATTACCTCCTGATGAAAGAGCATGGCACCACCTAGAGTCTAGCCAAAGGTATGGAAGCTGAGGCTGATTCAGCCTCTGGATTCAGCTGCCAATTTGTAGGAAATAGAGGACAGAAGAACATGTTATACTTCATCATGAATGTGCAGTCAACAAAATCCAGACTGGGGGAAACTCTAAATGTCAAAAAGTCCAAGTTCCTCTACACATAAATTGATCCAAGGCTTAAAAAACATTTAAAAAAAAAAAAAATAAGAAGAGGCCGGGCTCGGTGGCTCAGCCTATAATCAGACACTTTGGGAGGTCGAGGTGAATGGACTGTCCGAGCCCACAGGTTCGAGACCCACCTAGACAACTTAGCGAGACCTCATCTCTACAGTAAATCAAAAAATCAGCCAGACGTGGTAGTGCATGCCTGTAGTTCCACCTACTTGAAAGGCTGAGGTAGAAGGATCGCCAGAACCCAGCAGGTCAAGGCTGCAGTGGCTGGGAGCAGCCACTGCACTCCAGTTTGGGCAACAGAGCAAGACTCCAACTCAAAAAAAAAAAAAAAAAAAAAGAAGAACCAAATTAGAGACCAGGGATGTATCCCTAGATAATGTAACTATTTTTAAAAAAAAGGAAAAGAAAGTGGTTTCTATAAAAGTCAAGGTACAGGTTACATTTGAAAGAGAGAAGCAGTTGAAATCAGAGGGACTCTAGGATGGCTGGCAAGATTCTTTCTTGCACCACTGATTTCAAGGTTATATATTGTTTTATTTAATTTTCAATAGTTATGTTTTACAAAAAAAAAATTATGTAAAGGTTCTGTCAAGTGGTTAATTTCTGATTTTGAAATATTTATATTCGGGCAATGTAATTCCATTGTAAGATTGGTAGTTTTGGCCAGACTCAGTGGCTCAGCCTATAATCCCAGCACTTTGGGAGGCCAAAGCGAGTGGACTGCCTGACCCCGAGGATTCAAGACCAGCCTGGGCAACTTGGCAAGAGCTCATCTCTACAATAAATAAAAGATTAACCGGGTAGAGTAGTGTGCGCCTGCAGTTCCGGCTACCTGGAAGGCTGAGGCGGAAGGACTGCTAGACCCCAACAGGTCGACCCTGGGGTGGCCATGAGCGTGCCACTGCACTCCAGCCTGGATGACAGAGTGGGACTCCAACTCAAAAAAAAAGAAAAGAAAAGAAATGATTAGTAGTTTCAGCTTTTGTAAACTTGCAACTTGTAGCCTGTATTAAATACATATAATGCTTACTTCTTTCAGTGACTCCTAAGAAACTTTTGATATATACCCATCCCCATATTTAAGTCATCTTGAAAAAGCAACATTAGTCTCGAGCTGCCACAGGTGCATGGCACCTTCTCTCTGCCAAGGTATGTTAGGCCACAATGACCACCCAGTGCATTCAAGTGGTAATCTGGCAGGCAGGCTTTGAATGAAAATTCATACTCCCTCATCCCCATGCTTTGGCCACGGCAGTGGGTAAGTTTGCCATCTACTGCCTCAGTGTTGAGGGATGAAACCCACACCCCACTACCAGAGGGTAGAGAGGGAGGAACAGCAACAGTCACAGAATGCATTCTTGAATCTATCTGAAGTAATTAAACAAAAAAGAATGTCTTTAAAAAGAACTCATATTCACAAGCCAAAGATACCCAAAAAGGCTATCACCTCAGGCATAAGATCTAAACAAAAATACTGCAAGACATTCATGACCCCAAGAAAACTGAGAGCTGACAGAGAAAACTAGCTTACATACATCAAGAATTTGTTAATAAGAGATTGGTTAGAAAAAGACAAACTAAAGACTAGAAAAATACATTAGAAAACTCCCAGGTGTTGTGGCTCACACTTGTAATCCCAACACTTTGGGAGGCCAAGGCAGGAGGACTGCTTGAGCCCAGGAGTTAGAGATAAGCCTAAGCAACATAGCAAGACTGTCTCTATCAAAAAATCAAAAAAATAAGCCAGGCATGGTGGCACACACCTATAGTCCCAGCTACTCGGAAGACTAAGCAGAAGGATAGCCTGGGTTCAGGAGATCAAGGATGCAGTGAGCTGTGATCATGCTACTACACTCTAGCTCGGGTGTCAGAGCGAGACCTCAACTCAACAACAACAACAACAAAATTTAGAAAATAAATATTTTTAAAAAGATATAACAGCTGCTACTGAAAATTAATTTCAAAAACAAGGAATACTATTTTCAAAAACACCAGTCTCTTTTTTCTTTTTACTAGTGGGGACAAAAGGGAAAAGAAATTAGACAAGAAATTTCTCTTGGAAAAGTAAGCAAACAAGAATAGCCAGGAAGCTATAAAAAAGAAAAGCAACAATGGGAAACTAACTTTATCAGAGATTAAAACATAATATAAAGTTTAAATAATTTGTTTAATAGTGGTAGCAGGACACAAATATCAGCTAAACATGGAATAGAATAGAAAGTCCACAAGTAGAACCAAATACAATAGAAAATTATCACACCATAAAAACTGCAATTTTTAATAATACTTACTTGTCTTATGTATATTGACTCATTTCTACAACATGAGATAGGTACAATTATTTTTCTTTATTTTATGTGAGGAAACTGAGGCACAGATAGATGGTGTAACTGATCCAAAAATCTCAGAATCAAGAAGTGATGCTGTTAGAATTTGAACATATAAACACAGGTACTGACAACAGGTGATGGACAACAGGCAAATGAATGGGTTAGCCACATGATTGCTGCCATGTTGCTGGGGTCTGTGTCATAAAGGTCACAAAAGGCTGATTAGGTTAACTTGGGTCTTAAGAGTAGGGGCAAATACTTGAAATAGAAAAGCTAATTAGTACAAAACAAGCTGGGGAAGGATTGTAAAAATTATCAATAGCTACCTCTGAGAAACCAGTTCTGCCCTTGATTAGAGGGTAATTTAAAATGAACTGCTAAAAAAAAATAACAAAGCTAAGCAATGTTAAAATGGCTGCTCACTGGGTGTATAAACTCCATCTTATGTCCTTTCATTTTCCTTCTTCCTCTCCAATTTGGATGTCTTTCCTTTCTTTCTTTTCAATTTGGATGTCTTTCCTCTTTTCTTTTTTCTGCCCTAAATGCCCTGGTTAGAAATCCTAGTACTCTATTGAACCAAAGTGGTATAATTAGGCATCCTTTTCTTGTTCCTGAATCACCACTGAATTTGATGTTCACCATGAAGTTTTCATATATGTGGTTTTATTATGTCATGGGAGGTTCTTCTCTCTTCCTCGTTTGCTGAGTGTTTTTGTCATGAGAGAGTGCTGAATTCTGTCAAATGTTTTTTCTGCATTGATTAAGATGATCATGTGGTTTTTGTCTGTCATTCTGGTAATGTGGTACATTACACTGAATGATAGGGTAGATTTTAAAGCATTCATTCTTTTTCCCATATTCACAGTTTTAGGTCTCTTACCTCTCCAATCCACAGAGCACATGGATTTCACAACATGCAGTTCCACATGTTTAGAAAAAAGACAATATGAACAACTTCCCAACTATTAAACCATGATTGGGATAAATTATACATTTATTTAGATTATGGCCCATCTTTCCTCCCCAGGGAATCCTGGGGCAGAATCATGGCAGGGACTGGCATATGACCCTTGGCAGCACAGCCTTCTGATAAGAGCTCAAGTGGAAACAATGCCACTTATGACCTGTGGGTCTTTGCCAGCACTTAACCATATGTTTTTCTTTTCGGAGTCTCACTCTGTCACCCAGACTAGAGCACAGTGGCACAATAACAGCTCACAGCAGCCTGGACCTGCTGGGCTCAGGCGATTTTTCTACCTCAGCCTTCAAAAAAAAAGAATTTAAACGTAGATGATCAAGCTCCAAAGTCCACACTCTTACCACTATGCACCATAGTTTTCCATTTTTCATTTAGGGACCACCTCAAATCACAGAAAGAATGACCAACAATTCAATAAGTAGTACTGAAATGGAATTCAATTTTTTCCCTACATATGTTCAAGGAGATCTATATAGAAAAATATTAAATTAAGTCCACATTTCAAACCAGGTCAAGTTACAGTTTATATAAATAAATATATACCATCAAAATATTAGAGGGAAACATGGCACTTTAAACATCCGAGTAAGAGTCAGGTGCAGTGGCTCAAGCCTATAATCCCAGCACTTCAGGAGGTGGAGGCGAGAGGATTGCCTGAGTACAGGGGTTCAAGACCAGCATGAGCAACATGGAGAGACTTTGTCTCTACAATAAGTCAAAATAGTAGCAGAGCATGATGGCACATGCCTGTGGTTCAAGCTACTTGGAAGGCTAAGGGAGAAGGATCACCAGAGTCCAGCAGGTCGAGGCTGCGGTGGCCATGAGTGTGCCACTGCATACACAGTGAGACTCTGACTCAAAAAAAAAATCTGATTAAGAACAACTTTTCTAACTATGATTTAAACCCACAAACTCCAAAAGGATAGAATAATAAATTCAAAGTACATAAAAATGAAAAGCTTCCTCATTTAAAAAAAAACACAAGCAAAGTCAAATCAATCTCTTTAAAATAAGAGCTGCTAGAAAATGATCATTAAAACCACCAAAAACCAATATAAAAATGGGCAAAGGATACAAATGAGTAATTCAAAGAAAATATCTTCAACCTTAGTTATAAGAGTAATGCAAATTTAAATTTCTGATTAATCATTCTTTCGCCTATTGAACTGGCAAAAACCACATATGCTAACACTGTTGGAGGTACTATATTGGGAAAAGGCACTTTCACAGAGTTCTAGAGGGAAAATAAATTAATATAATTACTGGGAAGGCTATTTGGCAATATATACCAAAATTACAAATGAACATAACCTTTGACCTAGCAATTCCATCTCTAGAAATTTATCCTATAAATATGACTACATAAGTGTGAAATAGTATATGTAAAGATTATTTATTAAAGCACGATTGGTAATAACAAAGCACTGGAAACAACCCAGTCAACAAGAGTTGAGCCAACGTTCATTGACATAATGGATTATTACACAGCTATTAAAAAAATAAGAAAGCTCCACTGTACTTCACTATTGAACTTCATTGCTGTCTTATTTCAAGAAACTGCCACAGCCACCCTAACCTTCAACAACCACCACCCTAATCGGTCAGCAGCCATAAATATCAAGGCAAGATCTTTCACCAGCAAAAAGATTACAACTCCTGAAGGCTCAGATGATACTTAGCATTTTTTTAATCAAGGCATGTACTTTTTAGACATAATGCTACTGCACTCTTAACAAACAAAAATATAGTACAAACTTAACTTTTATATGCCTTGAAAAAAACAAAAAAAAACTTGTGTGACTTGTATTCACTTTACTGCAAACTCACAGCATCTTCAAGGTCTGCCTATAAAAATCAGACCAGGCCAGGGGGGACTCAGTTTGTAATCCCAGCACTTTGGGAGGCCGAAGCGAGTGGATTGCCTGAGTGCACGGGTTCGTGACCAGCCTGGGCAACTTGGTGAGACCACATCTCTACAATAAAACAAAAAATAGCTGGTCATGGTAGCGCGAGTCTGTAGATCCGGCTACTCAGAAGGCTGAGGCAGAAGAATTGTTGGAGCCCAGCAGGTTGATGCTGGGGTGACCATGAGCCTACGTGCCACTGCACTCCAGCCTGGGCAAAGAAGTGAGACTCCAACTCAAAAAAAAAAAATGAAAGAAAACCCCAGACCTGACCCTGTTTAGCTTCAGAAAAGAGATCAGACGAAGCCAGGTTCAGAGGCTCAGCCTGTAATCCCGCACTTTGGGAGACTAAGGTGAGTGGATTGCCTGAGTCCGTGGGTTCGAGACCCACCTGGGCAACTTAGTGAGACCTCATCTCTACAATAAATCAAAAAATTAGCCAGGCATGGTAGCATGCGCCTGTAGTTCCAGCTACTGGAAGGCTGAGGCGGAATGATCGCTGGAGCCCAGCAAGTCAAGGCTGCAGTGGCCGGGAGCAGCCACTGCACTCCAGTCTGGGTAACAGAGTAAGACTCCAACTCAAAAAAAAAAGAGATTAGACAAGATTGGATGCACTCGGGGTGGTATGACCATGACTGTATTCTTAGTTATCATTACATGAATCTTGTTTCCATCAGACTATAAGCTACTGAAAAGGAAAACTGCATTTGTAGAGTACCTACTATGTGTCAGGCATTATTCTCAAAACTTCTAACAACAGTCCTATGAAACTGCTACTATTATTCTCACTTTACAGCAGAAAGTAGACAGAAAGATTACATAGCTTGATCAAGATCAGAAGCCTAAGAAATGACAGAGCTAGGAGTCAAACTGATGTCTGATTCCATGCAAGATACTGCCTTCCAAAAAAGAAAAAAATCAAAACAAAACTGTTAGAAACTACATATATGGCACATTTTCAAAGCGTGCACATTCATTTCATCTTTGTAGCAACCCTTAAAGGCAATGTATTAGTTATGGTTGATTCTACTTTTCTCTCAAAAGCATGCTTCCACATTTCCCTTCCTCTGGTCCCTTTGGGGAACTCTTTCCTGACTTCACATAGTCCTAGAAGGGATGTCAATCACAGTGCCAATTTCATACAAAGAGGCACATAACACAGGTTAGGCAATTTCACATATTGTCAGATATCATGATTGTTTCAGCTATAGGTCCATGATGTAAGCCAAGGCAGTCAGAGTCCTTCAGGGATCTGAGCCTTCCGTTGTGTTATTTTGAATAATTCTTCTGTCTAATCTCACCTGGGCCATGTTTACTTTCCCAAACTGAATACAACACAAATTTGATAAAAACTTAATAATTTTTTATTTAAGGAATATTTAGCACAAGGGTGACAATTCAGAGACAGACCAGGTTCCACATGTCTTACTGAAATCTGTAGTTAATAAATAAATAAAAGTCAAAGAACTAACAATGTTTTCAGTATAAAGTTCTTAGATCACAAATTACCATTATATTTCTAATCATAAGATGTACTGAAATGTATGTAGCAAATGGCTATAACAAATGAAAAATTAAGAGATCTAATTGGCCCCAAAAAAGGAAGGGGAAAAGAATTTACAAGCTATAAAAAACAGAGATGTAGTCTGAAGCTGTAAAAAAAAAATCAAAATTAAGATGCACTGTAATGTATGTGTTATTTGAAGACTTACAGAAATCAATGTATTCTATTAGCCAACAAACAAATTAGGAAAGAAATATATAAATATATGCTAGTATTATGTTCCTTCATACCATAACTACTAAGAAAATAATTAGAAATTTACAGCACAGCATATGTATACATTCTCTTGTAACCATCTTACAAAACATCAATGCCTCAAAACTGGAACTAATGAGCACCATCTCATGGGCATTTGAAGTAATATGTGTAAAACTAGTCTCCGCAAGAGCTTCAAAATACCAGGATACCTAGTAGGGAATTAATTATAAAACTCTCTCTTAAATTTTCAAATTTTGTGCATATAGTTTAAAAAGTTAACAAGGATTTTAAACAAAGAGAGATAATACTTAAGTCAGTATTCAAACAGCCAGTATTAGGGTAGGAAACATGAAATGATTCTCAATAACTAAATGTAAACATTGTAGAAAGTTAAATAGAAAGAAAGTCTCAAACTAGATAAAAAATAAAATGATATAACAGTATTTAACAAGAAAAATTGGGCTTTTAGATAGAGCCTGGAACTCTGAAAAGTAACATAAATCAACCTTTTCTTTGTAGTCACTAACAGATTTTCGTCTGGGTGACAGAGTAAGACTCCAACTCAAAAAAAAAAAAAAACAGATTTTCCATTTCAAAAAAAATACTTTGATCACTATACATTCTACACATGTAACAAGATATCACATGTATCCCATAAATACGTAAAATGTTATGTATCATTTTTTTTTTTTTTTTTGA
>NW_007113294.1:75668-97700 GCF_000164805.1 Carlito syrichta | reverse complement strand
TTTTGAGTTGGAGTCTCACTCTGTCACCCAGGCTGGAGTACAGTGGCACACTCACGGCTACTGCAGCCTTGACCTGCTGGGCTCAGGTATCCTTCTGCCTCAGCCTTCCACGTAGCTAGAACTACAGGCGAGCACCACTACACCTGGCTAATTTTATGATTTGTTGTAGAGACAAGGTCTCACCGTGTTGCTCAGGCTGGTCACAAACCCATGGGCTCAGGCTATCCTCTCACCTCAGCCTCCCAAAGTGGTAGGATTATCGGCGTGAGCCACCACGCCCAGCCATATATCAGTTTTTAAGAGTCAGAAGAAATGCTTTTTAAAGCCTGTGTCACATTTCCTTTACTGTTGTGCATTTATAAAAGTAAAGATATTTCCTATTCAAAGAAAAAATACTACTTTAAATCTAAAGCAATTTTTGCTAGCTTCTCTGGCTCCTAGTTTAAAAGAAAAGTTCATTTTCTAAAAGCAGTCAAGTAGAATATACTAACTTGACTATCTGATGCTAAACAATGCAGTTATTTCCTACCTGAAATTTCATCCCATAGCAACATACACTCACTAAAGCGCTTTAGTGTCACATTCAGTCTTGGTTCAGATTACATGAACTCACTTGCTGTAAATTAATAGTTGGATCAAGTATCTTCTTATAGTGTTAAAAGGACGGGTAAACTTAGAGACAAAAACTGGCATTTTTTCTAAAATATCAAAAAAAAAAGCTATTGCTCTCGTTATCAAGTCTAATCTTGTTATACAATAATATTTCAAAAGAAGTATAATGTGTAAAAATCAATAGTGTGTACAATATAGAGAAAAACGTCTTAATAATTCTGTTCTAATAAGTATATGATGATACATAAAATTAAAAGATGTCTAAATGAAAATGTGTATCCTTTTTGTCAGGTAGGCTATTACTCAATTATCTTTAAAGGAAATGACTTGCTATTCTGAGAAATGGAAAACAAAGGGGAAGAATCAAGCACTTATCCTATCTTTCCTACAGAAACTGTACCACTGGGTAACCAAATAGTTCATCTTATAAAGTTCTTCATTACAGAAGAATCCACTGAGAAAAAAGAATAGATTTAAAACATCTCAATTTGGAACCCCGGATGAAATAATGGACCTAAGCATGGTTACTAATGTGTCTAAGTCTTGGGTAAAAGACTGACAGTGAACTTGAAAACAGATATAGCAATATAACAATACCTAAATTCACTAGATTAGTAATCCCATATGCACCAATCTTAACATCACAAAAGATACATAACAGTCAAGTATGAACCTCTAATCCCAGATATCAAGAAGCTGAGGCAAAAGGATCACTTGAGCCCAGGAGTTTAGATCAGCATGGGCAACATAGCAAGACCCTGTCTTAAAGGAAAAAAAAGAAAGACACACACCAGACTTCGTGTGTTTCCTGATATGATGCAATAGCAAATACAAAACCCACCTATAAAAATTTCTCACGAGTTGTGCGCTGGGAGCCAAGATGTCATTCTCCAAGTATGTTCTGTCACGCCTGGCTACTCTGCCCTCGACCCTCGACCCGGCCGAATATGACATATCTCCAGAAACCTGGAAGGCGCAAGCCAAGCGGTTGACCATAAGATCCCAGCTTAAACGAGAGTACCTGCTTCAGTACAACAACCCTAACCGCCGAGGGTTCATCAACGATCCTGCCTTGCTTCCTTGGACCTATGCAAGATCAGCAAATATCTATCCCAATTTCAGACCCACTCCCAAGAACTCACTCCTAGGAGCTGTGTGTGGATTTGGGCCCCTTTTCTTCTGGTATTATGTTTTCAAAACTGACAGGGAGAAGAAAGAAAAACTTATCCAAGAAGGGAAGTTGGATAGCACATTTAACATTTCATATTAAGTCTGGCAATAATGACTATATGTATTCTTGCTTAAATAAATCTTCTATTAATCATTAAAAAAAAATTTTCTCACAATCAAAAACTGAATATGAATCTAATAAAGCCTCAATCAGTTTACAGAAAATAATCGAGAATACAGAAAATTCTGCAGAAAAAAATTGATCCAATTTCCCCAACACATAAATGTCAAGAAAAAAGGGGTGGGTGAGGAGAATCTACAGAATGCAAAAGGATTTAAGAGATGTACACAACAAATGAAATGTGCACATCTTACTAGTTTCATGACTCAAATAAACCAGTTGTATCTAAACAGGTTGGATAGTGGCTCACGCCTATAATCCCAACACTTTGGGAGGCCGAGGCAGAAGGATCATTTGAGTCCAGGAGTTTGAGACCAGTATGGGAAACATAACAAGACTTCATCTCTACAGAACATTTTAAAAACTAGCCAGGTGTAGTAGCACACACCTGTAGTCCCTGCTACTCTGAAGACTGATGCTGAAAGACTGCCTGAGCCCAGGAGGTTGAGGCTGCAGTGAGCTGTGATTGTGTCACTGCACTCTAGCCTGAGTGACAGTGAAACCCAGATTCAAAAAAAGTAAATAAAATAAAATAAAGCAAAACAAAAAAAAAATAGCAGAACATGAGGAAACTCAAACATTGCATACTTAATTATATTTAGGAATTATTATGAATTCTTTTTAAGAATGACAATGGTACTGTGACTTGATTTTTTTTTAATCTCTATCTTTCAGAGACACTCTCATTCACAAATGAAATGGAAAGAAAACTCTCACAGTACTGAGTCACATTATACATAATGTTAATTATTGCTATTTTCCTTATTTTTGTCTCCCAGGCTGGAGTGCAGTGGTAAACTCACAGCTACCCCAGCATCGACCTGCTGGACTCAGGCGATACCTTAGCCTTCCAAGTAGCCAGAACTACAGGCATGCACTACCACACCCCGCTAATTTTTTTATTTATTGTAGAGATGAGGTCTCACTAAGTTGCCCAGGCTGTTCTTGAACCTGTGGGCTCAGGCAATCCTCTCACCTCAGCCTCCCAAAGTGCTGGGATTACAGGTTTGAGCCACCGTGCCCAACCCCTATTTTCCTTTTTACTTTGCAACAAGGTCTCGCTCTTGTCACCCAGGCTGGAGTTCAGTGACACCAATCATAACTCACTGCAGGCTTGAACTCCTGGGTTCAAGGAATCTCCCGCCTCAGCTTCCCAAGTAACTAGAAATACAGGTATGTGCTATGCACCAAGCTAATTACTTTTTATATTTTTGTACAGACAGGATCTCATTATATTGTCTAGGGTAGTCTCAAACTCCTGGCCTCAAGCAATCTTCCTGCCTTCACCTCCAGAAGTACCAGGATTACAGGCATGAGCCACTGCACTCAGCCACATGATGCTAATTAAAATGCTTAAAAACTAAAAATTGATAATGAAATCAATAAAAAATAAAAGTCTGACATTTTCTACCATTTTTAAGTAAACATAAAATAAAAAGGATTATGTGTCAAAATATTAGCTTGACATTAATGAAGTTTATACATCTCATATAATGCTCTGAAAGAAAATTTATAACTTCATTATCCAAAATGAAGAGTACTAACTGCATTATCCCACCCACAAAGAAATTTGACAGCTTCAATCACTCTTCAACAACTCTAAATTAAAAGTTTACCAGAATGCTTTTTAAGCATCAGCAATGCAGAAAAGTTTAAAGGAGCAGAGGACATGAACAGATACTGCAAATGAATCTATCAACAAGCATTAATCAAGCAGCTATTATGCAAAAGATCAAATATAAGATGCACTCATTGATTAGGAAAATATTCATGTTCAGTGGGCAAAATTAACTATGAGACATATTCAAACTACTACAAAAAAAACCCATATAAGTAAAAACATATACTTTATTACTCATAATAAAGCAATGGCATAAATTTTAAGTGTCTTGGGAAGCAATATTTGTCTTGTCTTGTTTTGTTTTGTTTTTGAGTTGGAGTCTTACTCTGTCACCCAGGTTGGAGTGCAGTGGCATGTTCACAGCTACCACTGTGGGCTCAGCTACCTCAACCTGCTGGGCTCAGATGATCTTTCCACCTCAGCCTTCCAAGTAGCTAGAACTACAGGCGCACGCCACCACACCCAGCTAACTTTTTTATTTGTTGTATAAACAAAGTCTTGCCATGTTACCCAGGCTGAGCTCAAATCCCTGGGCTCAGGCAATACTCTCACCTCTGCCTCCCAAAGTGCTAGGAGTCACCATGCCTGGCCAGGGACACAACATTTGAAAAAAACTTAAAACAGATCATACTTTAATAAAATGAGCATTCTTTGCTTCTATTTGAGTGTAGTGGATAATCAAGAAAAGGTATTTTAATAAATGAATAAATGCATATATGTATGCAATTGTACAATGAAACTGGTAAAACACCATGAGCATATTTATGTTTTAATAGGAAACTTTTGGAACAAATATAGCTATAAAGGCTTAAAAGCCTTCAGGAAAAGTTCATTCCATTTGAACCAGCAATTGGGCTTCTAAAATCTATTCTAATAAATCAAAATATGGAAAGCACTTTATATACACTAGCTATTATAAATTATTGTCTTATTTGTAGCAAATAGCAACAAACAACTTAGATACCTTAGCTAGGTTGAACTGCATTTCCCAGAATTTCCTTTCCTGTACCTATCTGGCTAGGGAAGCCTACAAGAGAGTTTCTGTGGGAGATCTGGAGGGCAGAACTGAGGCAGCAGCAATTTTGTAACTCCCGGACATTCTGACTTATCTCATGGCTTACCTCACTGGTATGATACAATGGCTGGGCCTGCCACTGCCCTTTCTCCCCTATATTTGCTGTCAGCTTCTTGTACTCCCAAGCCCTATATATGTGCTAAGCTTCATAACAAAGGAAGTCAACTTCTGCAGGCCACTCATGCCATCAAAGTCAAAGGCAACAAGCAAAACCTGATGGTGAAATTTAGTCTCTCCCTGTGGCCTTCAACTTTGATTGTGGGCTCCAGCTTGTTCTTGCTCTCTCCCACTTTACTTCCATCTCCTCTCTCTGGCTGCTTGCTTCATAATCTTCCAACTGCAGAATCAGACGCAAAAACAAGATCCTTGCAGAAACTGCTTAGCCAACTCCTTTAATTACATAAGGTCAAATTCCTTGAAAAATCAACAGCTTGAAGATACCTGTGGGTGAGGCATTTGTCTAAGAGAGTGAACCCCAAGAAAGTTCACAGGAAACCTACAAAGTCTTAAAAGAGGTATTTGTGGATAAGTAAACTGTGATACATCCAGACAACGGAACATTATTCAGTACTAAAGAGACGTAATCTATCAAGACATTGAAGACACAGTCAGGAAACTTAAATGTGTGTTACTAAGTAAAAGAAACCAGTATGACTCTTATGGAAATTGGAGCTAGCAACCAACTCCTGATCAAAACTCCAAATGCCCAGGCCATAAGGGATAAGACAGACAAGTGGGACTTCATCAAACTGAAAAGCTTCTGCAAAGTCAAAGAAACCATCAGGAGGCCAGGCCCGGTGGCTCAGCCTGTAATCCCAGCACTTTGGGAGGCCAAGGCGAGTGGATTGCCTGAACCCACAGGTTCCAGACCAGCCTGGGCAACTTGGTGAGACCTCATCTCTACAATAAATCAAAAAATTAGCTGGGCATGGTAGCACGCACCTGTAGTTCCAGCTACTTGGAAGGCTGAGGTAGAAGGATCGCCAGAACCCAGCAGGTCGACACGGGGGTGGCTGTGAACATGCCACTGCACTCCCAGTCTGGGCAACAGAGTGAGACTCCAACTCAAAAAAAAAGAAAGAAAGAAACCATCAAGAAAGCAGGGAGACAGCCCACAGAATGGGAAAAAAATATTTGCCAACTATATATCTGACAAAAGCTTAATGTCCAGGATTTACAAGGAAACATGCCGGGGGAAAAAAAAAAAAAAACAGCCCTATTACAAAGTGGGCACAAGATATGAATAGACTCTTCTCAAAAGAAGACATACAAGGAGTCAAAAGATACATGAAAAAATGCTCAGCCTCACTAGTCATCAAAGAAATGCAAATTAAAACCACACTGAGATACCACCTAACTCCATCAGGATGGCCATCATCAATAACAAAAAAACAACAGAAGCTGGAGAGGATGCAGGAAAAGGGAACAATTCTACACTGTTGGTGGGAGTGTAAACTAGTACAACCTCTGTGGATAACAGTTTGGCAATTCCTAAAAGATCTAAAAGTTGACCTTCTATATGACCCCGCAATTCTCTTGCTGGTAATATACCCAGAGGAACTCAAATCACTCTATGAAAAAGATACCTGCACACACATGTTTATTGCAGCATTAGTCACAATAGCAAAAACATGGAACCAACTGTGCTGCCCATGGGAAGAGGACTGGATTCTTTAAAACGTGGTACATACACACAATGAAATATTACACAGCCATAAAGAAGGACAAAATTATGGACTTCGCAGCAACTTGGATGGACTTAGAGTCTATAATACTGAGTGATCTATCACAGAAACAAAGAACTGGGTACCACATGATCTCATTCTTAAGCAGACCTTGAACAAGTATCATAATACTATAAGAAAAGAATTGGCAGTAGTGGAAAACTGCTGGGGACACCTCATCAACGAGGGTAACTCTATAATGACCATTTGTATACCTAACCTTGAATTGTACCCCACACTTAAAATAAAAAGAAAAAAGAAGCCAGTCTGAAAACATCACATACCATATGAGTTCCACTATATGACATTATAGAAAAGGCAAAACAATAGAGGCAGTAGAAAGATCAGCGGTTGCTACAGGTTGGGGCAAGGAAAGGATGAACAGGCATTGCACAGAAGACATTTAGAGCAATATACAATACCATACAATACTAAAATAATGGATACATATCACTACCTATACCCCAGCCCACAGAATGTACAGCACCAAGAATGAACCATAATGTAAATTATGGACTCTGGGATACAAAGAAGGGTCTAAGTAGGCTCAACAATCATAACAAATGTACCACCCTGGTAGGGGATATTGATAATAGGAGAGGCTATGGATGTGTGGGGGTGAGGGACTATGGGAAAGCTCTGTGCCTTCTGCTCAATTTTGCTGTAAATCTAAAACTGCTCTAAAAAATAAAGTCTATTTTAAAAAGAGAGAAGTACATATACTAAAACATCACCAACTTGGACTGAGAAAACCAGAGAAAGAGAAACAAAATGAGGAGAGGAATGTAGGACCCCCAGAATTCCACTTCTGCTCTGCTGTAAAGACACACCATGTATCCAAAGTGAGCTCATCAATGTTAACAGATGTACCACTCTGGTTGGGAATGTTGATAATGGGAAGGCTATGCATGAGTGGGGGTGGGAGTATATGGGAAAAGGGAAACGTGACTCAGATGACAGAACCAAAAGTCATGGAAAAGTATTCCCAACTTGAGACTTAACCAAGAAACTAACATTTACCTGGCTGGATTTAAGAAATAGTATAGATCAGTGACTCCTTTGTGCTAGTCCATCACTGTATGCTAGAGTGAAGGAGAAAAAACTTTTCTAGTTCTACAGGGCGACAGAGCTAGCAGAACTGCCACGAAACACTCTGCTTAAGGAACTATACCTGAAGATTTTCGGGCACACCTAGACCTGTGCTAGATGACAGGATTCTGGACTTTGTCCTGCTACTATAATGTTATGAGATTGTGTGTGTTGTTTTAAGCCTCTGTATTTTAGGTTAATTTGTTATGCAGCACAAATTTGTTTAATAAATTATTTATTACATTTAAAAATAACAGGGCCACCCCCCTCAGGTCTCCTCCCACTCTGGAAGTTTTTCTGTCCTCTCAATAAATTCTACTTTTTCAACTTAAAAAAATAAAAATAACAAAAAAATACATCTACCATTTGCTATGACAGAGTAATGATGCCAGATTTAACCTCTCATCATAAACAACAAGAAAACTAAATAAAATACATAAAGCAAGTCTTTTCGGACATTGGACAACAAACAGAACTGAAAGCATGGAAACAAACAAGGTAAGATTATCCTAATTGTGTGGCTAGAGGCACTTTTCAAACAACTATACAAGGAGAAAAACCAGAGCAAAGCACAGTAGCATAAAAGAACTGAAGAAAATGGCAATCTCAATGAGTTGAGGAGACAGCCAGCCATGTCATGAGTTGAAGAGACACAGATCAGAGTTCACGGAGGCTGAGATGGCTGGGATTCAAGGACTAGACTACCTGAGGAGGTGACCTGAGAAACTGCTCTAGAAATCTGAGTAGTCCCTCTGAGTATTTGGAGGATGGATACTAAATTGCACAGGCAATGGGTGAGACTCAGAACACCACCAAGAGAAGAATAACTACAAAGACTGTTGTAAACTGAAAATTCCCACAGGTCACTCAGGGCTAGAGGTGTCTGAATTCTGTCCAAAGTAGAACAATTTCGAGTATCCAAGGCTTTGAGGAAAGAATTCAAAAGGATTAAGCCTTAGTTTACTACAGTTAAACTTGTCCTAGAGTAAAAGCTACACTATATCCACAATAGCAATGTTTAAAAATAAGTTTTGACTCTGCCTAAAGGGAACTGCACAGCAGAGTAAAGGAGGGAGCAGCTTAAATCCTAACAGAAACCCTGTTTCCAAGCAAGGCAACCTGGGAAAAGGCTGTAGAGGACAGGGAAGCCATGATGAGAAAAAAGCTCTCCTCGAATCAATGCACATCTCAGACTCGTCCCTGAGCTATATATGTGAAGACCCAAGCCAGCAAAGCAAAAGTTTTCAGAAGTGAACTCATCAAGTTTCAGACTAACCCCTGAGGAGTGTGGCACATGCACAGGACATACCCAAAAAAAAACAAGACAAGGGTTTAGAAAACAAAACTGATACCGAAACCACCATACACAGAAAGCAAGACAAGAACTTGTGGTTTGACCCTAACCAGGCTGCTTGCTTGCTAAAAGAGAAAAATCAGCATTTTCCAAGCACTATAACTCAGAGTCTACAAGCAAAACGTTCACAAAATCAGGACTACAATCCAAAAATTACCTCAGACACGAAGACTCAGAAAAACATGATGGATTTCAGGAGGAAATAACAATAAACAAACATCTCTATTATTCAGGTATTGGAGAAACCATACAAAGAGTTTTGTTTTTGTTTTGTTTTTTTGTCTTTTGAGTTGAAGTCTCACTCTGTTGCCCAGGCTGAAGAGTAGTGGCATGATCACAGCCACTGCAGCCTCAACCTGCTGAGCTCAGGTAATCCTTCTGCCTCAGCCTTTCAAGAAGCTGGGACTACAGGTGCACACCATCACACCCAGCTAATTTTTTTATTTACTGTAGAGACAAGGTCTCGTCAGGTTGCCAGGCTAATCTTGAACTCCTGGGGTCAGACAATCCTCTCACCTTGGCCTCCCAAAGTGCTGGGATTACACATCTGGCCTTAATACAAAGAGTTTAAAGCAGCTATTACAACTATGTTTCAGGAGGTAAAGATTTAAAAAAAGGTAAAGAAACATGAAATGAATGGAAAGATAGAGGTTCTCAGCAGAGAAATTTTAGAAGTGAAAAAATCTATTTAAAAATATATTAACCCTAGATGGGCTCATTAGAGACATCAAAAGAGATCACAGAGGAAATAATGAACATGAAGATAAATCAATTTAACTTTTTTTGAGTCAAAGTCTCATTCTGCCCCCCAGGATGGAGTGCAGTGGCACAATCATGGATCATCACGGCCTTGACTTCCTGGGCTCAGATGATCCTCCCACCTCAGTCTCCTAAATAGCTGGGACTACAGGCATGTGCCACCACACTCAGTTAATGTTTTTATTTTTTGTATAGACAAGGTCTCACTATGTTGCCTAGGCTGGTCTCAAACTCCTGGGCTCAAGCAATCCTCCTGCCTCAGTCTCCCAAAGTGCTGGGATTACAGACATGAACCACCATGGCCTGTCATGAAGCTTAGTTTTTAAAAATTATTTTACTATTCATTAAGAAAATAAATACGGCTTTGGCCCCCTTCCCTACCCTGGGGAGGCGAATCCCCCCTTTCTCTCTAATTTACTTTCTAAATAAACTATATTTTCTAATCTAAAAAATAAATAAAATAAATACAAATTCTAACACTTTCTTCATGTACTTTAAGGAAGCATCTCACTCTGGGGACTACTGTTGCTAGGATATTTCATGGGAAAAAGATTATTTCTCAGTTTGAAGTTACAATTGCAAGTTATATCAAGTCCTAGGCCTTCTAAGGGGGAAAGTACAGATGGCTTGGTTTATCTTTCTCAAAATTAAGGAAAAAGCTAAATATTTGTATGTTATCTAAAAGCGGTAACCGTTCTGAATAAACTAACAGCATACATACTTCTGAATAACAGGATCTCAGCTGATGCTAATGACCTGAGAGGTAGACATTCAAGAGGAAGTACACCAGTGAAACTTATTACCACCTCCTCCAGGCGTCCTCAGGACGTCACAAGCTTTTCCACTTTTTTCATTTTAGAAACACAAAAAGGTACCCTAAATTTATTTGCCCTTTTAATTTTCAATATTTTGCCTGTATATTTTCTAATAGAAAATGGAGACTTCTCTGGCTCCTTAAAAAAGATAACTAAATATAACTTTCCTTGTTGACACAGATTCATTCGCTAGTCATATCATTATTATTCTTCAGATAAAAAAGCACTGTAGTTTTTTGTACTCTGGATCCTTACAAACTCAGCTGTCAGTTCCGCTACCATTAAATCAGTCTAAAACCCTCTCAAGATCCTTCTAGCTGGTTATTTCAAATTTACTAAAGAAAGAAAACTAGACAGTCAAGTTTAAAACTTAAATGTTAAATGTGAATCAATAACAGACAGAAAGTAGTTTGCAATCATTAACCAATAAAACCTTTTTAAAAGTCTAAGTGAAGCCGGGCTCGGTGGCTCAGCCTGTAATCCCGTGCCTTTGAGAGGCTGAGGTGAGTGGATTGACCGAGCCCGCAGGTTCCAGACCTGCCTGGGCAGCGAGACCTCATCTTTTTACAATAAATCAAAAAATCAGCCAGGCGTGGTAGCGCACGCCTGTAGTTCCAGCTACTTGGAAGGCTGAGGTGGAAGGATCGCCAGAGCCCAGCAGGTCGAGGCAGCAGTGGCTGGGAGCGGCCACTGCACTCCAGTCTGGGTGACAGAGTGAGACTCCAACTCAAAAAATAAAAAAATAAAATAAACATAGTAAGGAGATAATTCAATTGTCAGAGAAATCTCTGTAAAAATATTAAAAATACCAGAATTATCAAGAGATTTTTATTTCATTTGTATTTTTCAAACAGAAAAGCCCACAGTAAAAAATGCAGGTTTATTTTGGAATTTGCATAATTTCTACCACCATATCTCCACTTCTGGAAGGAGTTTAAGAAAGATTATTAAGATAGGCCAAACAAACAACTACAGAGGACAGAAAGTAAACAACGAAGTCACAGAACGTAGGGCAATGCTTATTAGTCCAACCAAGTGAATCAGAAGACTATAATAAATGTAATGGAAGAAACTCACACCATTCAGTGAGCTGGGAAAACAATCCGAAAACCCACATTGTGACTTGTGCGTTTACACAATTATAGGTGTAGAAATGGAAAGAAAGCTGTACATTAAATAATTTCCTAGGAATTATCCAGTCTGAAGATTTTTCCACTGTTTAAAATTTTCCATTCCAATTTACTGCCACCAAATATGAATTCAAGGAACATCTTTTCTTTAAAAATGTAACTACGTTCGAGACCCACCTGGGCAGCAAGACCTCATCTCTACAATAAATCAAAAAATCAGCCGGACGTGGTAGCGCATGCCTGTAATTTCGGCTACTTGGAAGTCTGAGGCGGAAGGATCGCCAGAGCCTAGCAGGTCGAGGCTGCGGTGGCTGGGAGCGGCCATTTCACTCCAGTCTGGGTGACAGAGTGAGACTCCAACTCAAAAAAAAAAAAAAAAAAATGTAACTACGTTCAACTATCAAATGTTGAAACAGAACAGAAATAACGTTGTTACATAGATAAGTTACCTCTAAGTAAGTCGCAAATCATCCACTATAAGTTGGTCCAGTACTGTCACGTATGACTCATAAACTTATTTCTTAAGATGTTAAAAATTGAAATCTATAGTAGTATTAAAAATATTTTTCCCACTGTGCTTTCATCTGTATGAAAAATAATTTCTTTTTTTTCTCCAAGCTGGAGTCTCACTCCGTCACCCAGGCTGGAGTTCAGTGGCACACTCACAGCCACCCCAGCAACAATCTGGTCTCTGGTGATCCTTCCGCCTCAACCTTCCAAGTAGCCAGAACTACAAGGTGTGCACTACCATGCCCAACTAATTTTTTTCTTTTTTGTCGAGATAAGGTCTTGCCAAGTTGCCCAGGCTGTTCTCAAATCCGTGGGCTCAGGCAATACCTTCACCTCGGCCTTCCAAAGTGCTGGGATTACAGGCTTGAGCCACTGCGCCTGGCCAATAATTTTTCATTAAAAGGAAAATTATGCATAGAGACAGAATGTAGAATCGTAGTTGCCAGAAGCTCAGAGGACAATGAGAAGCTATTTTTTTAAATGAGTATAGAGTTTCAGTTTTGCAAGATGAAAAAAAGGCTGGAGATTGTGGTGATTATTTTGGTTTTTTTTTTGAGTTGGAGTCTCACTCGGTCGCCCAGACTGGAGTGCAGTGGCTGCTCCGGCCACCGCAGCCTCGACCTGCTGGGCTCCGGCGATCCTTCCGCCTCAGCCTTCCGAGTAGCCGGAATTACAGGCATGCACTGCCACGCCCGGCTGATTTTTTGATTTATTGTAGAAATGAGGTCTCACTGCCCAGATGGGTCTCAAACCCACGGGCTCAGGCAATCCACTCACCTCAGCCTCCCAAAGGCACGGGATTACAGGCTGAGCCGCCGAGTCCAGCTGATTGTGGTGATTATTACACAACCATATGAATGCACTTAACGTCAATAAACTATACACCTAAAAATGGTTAAGATAATAAATTTGTCATATGTATTTTACCACAATTTTTAAAAACTGGAATGAAAAGAGAAAATGAGAGTTGATAACTCAACATCAAGTGGTAGAAGTGCTACAGAAGAACTCACAATCTGCAGACACTAAGCAAGAGAGTAAATCATACTACCTAATTCAATAGCTCTCAAGAGCATCATTATGTTATTTTAAAAGTATAAGAAATATTCAAGCTAATAAATGAGTCCTTACATTGTTTTTGTTTTGAAATTTGGTATTTAAACAGGCAGGATCAGGTGCCTGCTGGGCACTAGAGAGACAGCAAGGGAGACAGTGGGGACTGGGTATCCACTCTGCTGAGGAGGCAGAGGCCTGGCCACCAGGGAGGTGAGCTCTACACTGTGATCAGGCTAGCAGCCAGGCTTGGACCCAAGCTAGCATGGCAGAGGCTGAGCCGGTGTGAGCAACAGAGTCCCAGGGCATCTGTGTCTCTAGATATTTGGCTGAAGCGCTTTTCCCTAAGGTGCTGCTGACACACAATCCCTTGCTCATTGTACAGAGAAGTATTTTTATGATCACATTCATATGACTTTTGGCAAGTTTGGGACCTCTAAAACCAGTATATCATGCAAAGGGTTCCTTTAAAATCTTTTGAAAAACACTACTTTGCCTCAAAAGACGGAATAAGTCAGCAAGACTCAAAAGATGGAATTAAGAAAGCAGTAAAGGGAAAGCAGTGCAGCAGGCAGTCAGGCTCCAAGACGACTTCCAATAATTCTTACCTCCTGGTATTCATGCCCCTGTATACTCTCCTCCCACTCTTACACACTGTTGGTGACCATATAAAATGGTACAATCACTTTGGAAAACAGTTTTACAGTTCTTAAAATGTTAAACATACACCTGACATATGATCCAGTCATTCCACTCATGGGTATCTACCTAAGAGAAATGAAAGTTTGTGTCCATATAAGCACTTATAAACAAATGTTCACTGCAGGTCTATTTGCAATGTGCAAAAATTGGAAACAACCCAGATGTCTTTCAACAGATGAATGAAAAAAAATATTTCTTGTATACCCAGACAATGAAATACTAGTCAACAATAAAAAAGAACAAAATATTGATATGCACAACAACATAGATGAATCTCAAAGTAATTATGCTAGATGACATGAGATAAGAGAATACAGACCGTATAATTCTGTTTGTATATATTAAATTTATATACAATTCTAGAAAATGAAACTAATCTAACTCTTCTGACATGCAGATAGTAACACATTTTTTCAAGTAAAAAACATATTCGTCTATCTATTGGTTCTTAAGCTTTCCTTTTCTCTCCCTATATTTGTCCTTTTTACCCATTTCCATTCTTTAAGAGTAGTGATTCTTTTTTTTTAATCCTCTAATAAATCTCCAGCACTAACAACAACCAGCATATAGCTGACGCTCTCTAAATACCTACCAAATTAATCCAGCCCACAAATCCTATTCCATTTCCTCTGGCCCAATATGTCACATGCCTACCTATAGTTCTCCCCTTTAATGCTATCCACAAGTACCTAAGTATGTATTCTCTCTCTTTCACAAACATTTTAAACTATTTCCTAAATTCAGCTTTTCGATAATTAAAGAAATAAGTAATGATAAAAGAGACACAACTATTTCATTTAAAAATATACTATAGGCCAGGTGCGGTGGCTCAAGCCTGTAATCCCAGCACTTTGGGAGGACTGCCTGAGCACAGAGGTTCAAGATCAGCCTGGGCAACTTGGCAAGATCTCGGTTCTACAATAAATCTAAAAATAGCCAGGTGTGGTGGTGCACACCTGTGGTTCCAGCTACTTAGACGGCTGAGGTGGAAGGATCAACTGAGCTCAGCAGGTCGAGTCTGCAGTGGTTATGAGTCATGCTACTGGGCAACAAGTGAGACTCCAACTTAAAAAATAAAAATACACTATAATTGATGGGCCTTATCTGTTTGCTAAGAAACTAAAATAAGAATATTTTCTCTAAAACCAACTGAATATTATATTATGTCTTCTATTATATATGTATGTATAATATCAGATTGGTACACTGATAAAAGACAACAAAAAAGAAGGTGTTTATATATTGAGTTGCACATACCTGATGTATGACACTGAGAATTGCCACAACTGTTAATCATGTTCCCTAATGTGGTAACCCTTCCCCCATCTGCACAGAAGAATGAATAAAAACAATTTAGGGATGGGAGTAAGAACCCAAAGAAGAGTTATGATAATATATAGCCAATTTCAACAAGAGGTCGGAGAAAATAATGTATTCATAATCCAGAATTATGCTTAGGTTTGAATCTTGGCTCTGCCTCATAGCTGTGGTTTTGGGACATATACATTTGACATACACAATCACTTCATGAGGTTATAAAGACTGAATATATAAAGTACTTACAAGTATGCCTGTAAATGTTCAATAAATATTAGCAATTAAATATAAAATATTTCTGGTCAGGCATGGTGGCTCATGCCTGCAATCCCAGCATGTTGAGAGTCCAAGGTGAGAGGAAAGCTTGAGCCCAGGGGTTCAAGACTAGCCTATACCAACATAGCAAGACCTTGTCTCTACAAAAAAAAAAACAAGGCCAGATGTGGTAGCTCATGCCTGTAATCCCAGCACTTTAGGATGTTTAGGATGCTGAGGCAAGAGGACTGCTTGAGTCTAAGAGTTCAAGACCAATCTGGGCAACACAGCGAGACCTCATCTCTTCAAAAAAAATCAAAAAATTAGCTGGATGTGGTGGCATGTGCCTGTAGTACCAGCTACTCAGGAGGCTGAGGTGAAAGGATCACCTGAGCCCACAAAGTCAACGCTGTGGTGAGCTATGATTGTGCCACTGTACTCTAGCCTGGACAACAAGAATAAGATCCCAACTAAAAAAACACATACACACACACACACACACACACACACACACACAGACACACAAATTCTGCCACCTCAGTGCTTTAGGAGGCAGAAGTGGGACCATCATTTGAGGGCAGGAGTTCAAGACCAGCTAGCCAGATTACATCTCTACAATAAAAATTTTTTAAATTAGCCAGGCGTGGTAGTGTGCCTATAGACCTCGCTACTTGGGAAGCTGAGGCAAGAGGATCACTTGAGCCCAGGAGTTTGAGGTTTCATTGAGCTATGATCACAGAACTGCACTCCAGCCTGGGGGACAAAAGTGAGATCCTGTCTCTTAAACTATGTAGGTATATATAAATATATATAATGTTAATTTACTATTTAAGAAATTCATTTCATTTAAAATGCTTTATCAACTACATGCCTAGAAATAAAAATAAAAAGACCTGCATTATTAATCAGATTCTAACAGACATATATTTTAAAAACTATAAAGCTCAAATATTTCTACCACAAATTAAAGATTAGAAAACTAAATTTATAATTACTCAATGCACCTAAGATAAATTCATATATTAGTATAATTTAGTTTTAATAGTTTTATTATGATTAACTTCTAGGATTTATATTAGTGTTTGAAAAAATATCTACTATGTATGTATTTTTTTGATTCAGAGTCTCACTCTCTCTCCCAGGCTGGAGTGCAGTGGCACAATTATCAATCACTGCAGCCTTGACTTCCTGGGCTCAGGCAATGCTTCTGCCTCAGTCTTCCAAGTAGCTGGGACTACAGGAGTGTGCCAGAACACCTGGCTAATTTTTTTATTAATTTTTGTAGAGATGAGGTTTCACTATATTGCCCAGGCTGATCTCGAGCTCTTGGGCTCAAGCAACTCTCTCGCCTCGGTCTCCCAATGTGTTGGGATTACAGGCATGAGTTAAAGCACCCAGTCTAGGAATCCTTTAGCATAACACATATTTACATCACTTACATAGCAAATCAAATTTTTTAAATTTACATTTATGTAATTATTTATTTATTTTGAGTCAGGGTCTCACTTTGTTGCACAGGTTGGAGTGCTGTGACTCAATCGCAGCTTACCACATCCTTGAACTCTTAGTCTCAAGTAATCCTCCCACCATAACCTCCCAACCAAGTAGGTGGAACTACGGGTGCATGCCACCACACCTGACTATATTTTGTTTTGGTGTTTTTTTTTTTTTTTTAGTAAATACTAGGAAATTATTATGCACTCACTTTTTGAAAATACAATTTTGCTATGACTTAAAGTAGCATATGTAAATGCTTCACACAAAAAATACTAAGACATCTACAACACAATTCCTATTAACAAGTTCTAAGAAACAAATCTACCACACAAAAATGAAAAAGAATTATGTTCATAAGATATGGATAGCTATCTATTTGCATTATCTGATGGAACTTATCCAAGTTAGGAACTTTTCAGAACCCAAAGCCATTAAGCCTAAATGGAGCTAAGCAAAATAAGTAACTCATTGCCCAACCAAGAATCCTCCAACTTTCAACATCAAGGCAAAGTATATACAGTACACTGAATTACAAAAAGGCACGTCCTATGGCCTGAAAAAATTGTCAAAATGCCTCCCTTCTATGAGGATTAACTGCAAAAAGGCATCCCTTGAACGTCCCATAGCAGGACCGAGGGCTGGAAATAAGTCACCATCAGCAATGCTTAGGCCAAGAACATCCTACTTCATCATTACTTGAAGGCCCTGAATAAAGAGAGGTAGCTGCTATTGACCAATATTTGTCCCTCCCATCCCCCAAGATTCATGTTGATTAAAATCAAGGATTTATATTAGGTGTGAAAAAAATCTAGGTATCTTTTAGCATAACACACATTTACATCACTTTTGTAGTATTTATTTATTTATTTATTTATTTATTTATTTAGAGCCAGGGTCTCACTCTGTTGCCCAGGCTGTGGCTCAACCATGGCTCACCACAGCCTCCAACTTCTGAACTCAAACGATCCTCCTGCCTCAGCCTCCCCAGTGTGGTGGTATTTGGCAGATAATTAGGGTTGGGTTAGGTCATGAATGTAGAGCCCTCATAATTGGACTAGCACCTTTAGAAGAAGAGACACCAGATCTTTCTCAGCCTGTGAGGGTTGACCAATCACAGCAAAAGAAGGGCCACCGGCAAACCAGAAAAAGTACCCTCACCAGACTCTGAATCTGCTGACCTCTTGATCCCGGACTTCTCAGACTCCAGAACTGTGAGAAATAAATGCTTGTCCTTTAAGCCACCCAGTCTGGTATTTGTTATAGCAGCCTGACCAGACTAAGGCAACAGACTAGCCTACAATTTGCATCAGACACTAAATTACACACATTCATATGTGTCACATTAATCCTCAAAATTACCCTATAAAATGCAAATTATCTCCATTTTACAGACAAGACAATGAATCCCAGAAAAGTTCACTTTTCAGAATTCTATAGCGAGGCAAATTCTTATTCATTCTTTTACTCTATAAACATTTACTTATAAGCACATGGTAGTTTCTAACAATACTAAGATGAGTACAGTGAGATATTTGTCTTCAAGTGAGAGAATATAGACTTAAGTCTGTATAATTTCAATCAAAATAAGTTATCAACATTCAGTTCAGTGCACTAAGCTATGTCCCTCGTTCTTTTCCTTTTTCTATATGAATTTCTGGAAATACATTCACATACAATTCACCCTTGTAATCAGTGTGCAGTTCAGTGGCTTTTAGTATATTCAGAGTTGTGCAAGTATCATCATTATCTAATTTCAAAACATTTCCATCACTCTAAAAAGAATCCCATACCGACTGGCAGTCACTTCTCATTCTTCTCTCTCCCTCAAGCTCTGGCAATTACTAATGTAGTTTCTGTCACTAATATAGATTTGCCTATTCTGCATATTTCCTATAAATAAAATTCATATAAGTGTAATCACACAATAGGTGGCCTTTTATGACTGGCTTCTTTCACCTAGCATTTTTTTTCTTTAAACAGAGTCTCACTCTGTTGCCCAGGCTGGAGTGTAGTGGTGCGATCACCGCTCACTATCACCTCAAACTCCTGTGGTCAAGCAATTCTCTTGACTCAGTTTTCCAAATAACGAGGACACACGTAGCACCACACCCAGTTAGTTTATTTATTTCTTTGTACAGAGAGAATCTCACTCTATTGCCCAAGCTAGTCTCAAACTCTTGGCCTCAAGTCATCCTCCCATCTCAGCCTCCCAAAACATTGGGATTACAGGCATAAGCCACTGTGTTCAGTCTACATTTAGCACATTTTCAAGATGTTGTAGCATGTATCAATACTTCATCCCTGCTGGGCGCAGTGGCTCATGCCTGCAATTCCAGCACTTTGGGAAGTGGAGGCAAGAGGACTGCCTGAGCCCAGGGGTTTGAGACCAGTCTGAGCTCTTGGCAAGACCTTGTCTCTACAATACTTCAAAAAAATTAGCCAGGCATGGTGGCATGTGCCTGTGGTTCCACCTACTTGGAAGGCTGAGGTGGAAAGATTGCCTGAGCCAGCAGGAATAAATTGCGGTTGCCATGATCATGTCACTGCACTCCAGCCTGGGTGACAGAGTGAGACTCTGACCAAAAAAAAAAAATCACTTCATTTCTTTTTATGAAAGAATAATACTCATTATATAGAGATACCACATTTTATGTATCCATTTATTAGTTGATAGACATTTGGACTGTTTCAACTATTTGGTATTATAAATAGTGCAGCTATTTACATTGCTGTACACATTTTTGTGTTGATATGCATTTTCAATTCTCTTCCTATGCTCTTCACTTTAAAAGTAACTATAATTTTTAGAGATGTTTTACATCATTACATCATCTGATCCTCACACAAGGTCATAGGTCAGTTGAAAAGGCTTGTTATCCCTAAATAAAAACAAGGAGATCAAGAGTGATTAAGTGATTAGGATAGGTCACGTCCAGTCTTGAAGTGGCAGAATTAGGTTTAAAACCTGTTCTGAGCCATGCACAGTTGCTCACACCTGTAATCCCAGCACTCTGGGAGGCAGAGGCAAGAGGATTGCCTGAGGTCGGGTTTGAGACCAGCCTGGGCAACATGGTAAGACCCTCATTTCTACAATAAATAAAAAAAATTAGCTGGGGTGGTGGCATGCACCTATAGTCCCAGCTACCTGGAAGGCTGCAGCAGAAGAATCATCTGAGCCCAGCAGGTGGAGATTGTGGTGGCCAAGACTATGCCACTGCACTCCAGCCTGGGCAACAGAGTGAGACTTCAACTCAAAACAAAACAAAACAAAAACAATGCTTTCTCCACTGCATAAAGCTTTAATAAAATGCATTTAAATCATGTATTTGAAATTCTATTACCTGGTTGATGCAAATTATGCCATAAAGCAAAGCTATCCATAAAGCAAACGTTCATAACAGAGACTGTTAACAGTGCTTTCAAGTAATCAGAATCTGAAAATTATATTTTAAAGGGAATTAAATCAGGTTAAATTTAAGATAAAAGACATCAAGGAAAGTATTCCACTATTTCAAATTTACTTCAGAAATAAATATAGTCAGGTTCAGTGGCTCAGCCTGTAATCCCGCGCCTTTGGGAGGCTGAGGTAAGTGGATTGCCTGAGTCCGCGGGTTCGAGACCCACCTGGGCAGCAAGACCTCATCTCTACAATAAATCAAAAAATCAGCTGGGCGTGGTAGCGCATGCCTGTAATTCCAGCTACTCGGAAGGCTGAGGCGGAAGGATCGCCGGAGCTGCGGTGGCCAGGAGCGGCCACTGCACTCCAGTCTGGGCGACAGAGTGAGACTCCAACTCAAAAAAATAAATAAATAAATATAGGTACAATGAGAAGAAACCCAAATCTGTATTTTTAACTAACTAGAAAACAAAATGTAGCTCTAAAAGAAATTCCAAAATCATGTACAAGGCTAATATAAAAATAACAAATAACACTTCATACTTAGAAAAACAAAAGAGCATCTTAATCCAGATTTATAAAGTTAACTCGTACTTTAAAGACTAAAATTTGTTTTTTTGTTTTTTTGAGTAGGAGTCTCATTCTGTCGACCAGGCTGGAGTGCAGTGGCATGCACACGGCCACCATAGCCTTGACCTGCTGGGCTCACGTGATCCTTCCACCTCAGTCCACCACCACGCCCAGCTAATTTTTTTTATCTGTTGTAGAGATGATATTTTGCTGAGTTGCCCAGGCTGGTCTCAAAACCCTAGGCTCAGGCAATCCTCTCATCTCTGCCTCCTAACGTGCTGGGATTACAGGCGTGAGCCACCACATCTGACCTTAAAATGTGTTCATATACTCACAGCCGCCACACAAATCACACCAATTCTACCATCATCAGTTGATTACTTTTTATTATCATTATCCAATAAGAACCAAAATGAATGTAACAGTGCTGGTTTTGCAATCCTTAACTTTTCACTTAGTTTTTTTAAGAGCGTAATACTTGGATTAGAAACTAGTAGTTCTTGTTTCTCAAAATTTTTTAATAAAAAGTGGGAAAAAGAACCCTCAACTTTAACTGAAGTCCCTTTAACATAACAAGCAGTCTTTTAACATCAACTTTTTAGATATAAATTAAACTGGATAGAGAAAATTTTTTGCAAAATGGTGTTTCCTAAGTAACTAGTATGCTGTAATTATACATGTAATACAGTAATTTTTCTTTTATTTCATAATCAATGACAATATTCATAACTGAGACCAACCCTAATACGTGCATAGACCTGAGGTACTCTGGCTCCTTAACCAGCAGAGGATACTAAAACATGATCTGAAAGAAAGAGAATGTGGACAGATCTAGCAAAATCAGTAAAGTGGTTAAAGAGAAGATGGTAGACTGTTTCCAAACCAATCACTGAAAGTCACCAAAGTTATTCTCATTTTTTCCCTCTATTAAGGGTACTAAACATACTAGTCCAATTCATCTTGTGGTGATTCAAAAGACTTTACAGGTCTTTTAACTTACGCAAGATGCCAAGGAAGCTTCCAATTTCAAAAGAATAAAATACAAATTCCAATTTAAAAAAAGAGAAAGCAGCCGGGCTCAGTGGCTCAGCCTGTAATCCCGCGCCTTTGGGAGGCTGAGGTGAGTGGAATGCCTGAGGCCGCGGGTTCGAGACCCGCCTGGGCAGCAAGACCTTATCTCTACAATAAATCAAAAAATCAG
>NW_007113294.1:56502-75590 GCF_000164805.1 Carlito syrichta | reverse complement strand
AAAAAAAAAAAAAAAAAAGAGAGAAAGTCCTAAGAGGGAAAGGGTGGGGAAAGAAAATGATAGTTCTCCTTGCCATAGGTGAAGGGAGAGAAAGGAAATCTGTGTAAATTTCCCTCTTCCTCTAAGGAACAGAAAAAAAATAATGAGATAGACCAATCAACTAACACTATATCCTGTGGGGCCAGAGAGCAGAGAAGCTAACTGAAAGCATGCTCATTAGAGTCGAATTTTGACTTGTTCCAAAGCAACTTTTCATGTCTTCAGATTTATAAAAAAAGAGTTTTCCTCATCTATATAACCAATTAATTGGCATTTCCAGATAGAAGTAAGAACGTAAATCACACAGCAATCCCAGTGATTGCTCTGGGGGCTGTGACTGACTATCCTTTGCAATTAAGAATATTTTACCCCTACTCCAGCAATGACAAGAGCTAAAGCAAAAATACACCAAGTCTTTCTCAAAAGCAGAGTTACAATAAGCTACTGGGACAACTGTGCTAATCCCTTTAAAGTTACTGAAGATAGGGTACTTAAAGAAGTATGCAAATAAATCTCAACCAGATAGGACAAAAAACGGCAACAAACAAATCCACTCACCTTACTGAAAACTGTCCCTACAATATCAGACCAAGACTAACATCCATTGTCTTTAACTAGACTATTAGACTTCTCAAATACAATAATAATAATAATAAAGTCAAACTTTAAGCTTAAAACTATATTGACCTCAGGCAATTTTAAATCCAAAACCATCTGAGGAGACAAAAAAGCAAACTGCCACTGTTCTCAAAACAAAACAGTACAGCACACACTGGAACCCGTTACTGAGCATAGCACCACATTTAACATATCACTGAAACTATCTCATCAATTTCATATCAACGCTGGCAGCAAACTGCAAGTTCCCAGAAAATAGTTTAGTAATCCTAATTAAAGTATTACAACAGATCATAGTCAAAAAAATAAAGACTTAATATCATTAGTTAAAATGACATATTAAAAAATGAAAGCATGTTGATAATGCTTGCAACTGACTGATGAGTTCACAGGTGTTCTTTCATGCTTTTGTGTATGTCTGAAATATTCCATATTTCTTCTCTTTAAATGAAATATGATTGAGACTAGATCAAATTTTAAACCCAAATAAATGAGTTTTTATTAGTTGTTTAAAAATGGAAGGGGGGAACAGGTAATTAGCATTAACTCAGTGCCCATTAGTTGTTTTAATATGTAAGAAATCTGGCCAGGCTCGGTGGCTCAGCCTATAATCCCAGCACTTTGGGAGGCCGAGGTGAGTGGATTGCCTGAGCCTGCAGGTTCATGACCAGTCTGGAAAACTTGGCAAGACCTCGTCTCTACAATAAATCAAAAATTAGGTGGGCGTGGTAGCATGCACCTGTAGTTCCAGTCATGTGGAAGGTTGAGGCAGAAGGATCACCTGAACCCAGCAGATGGAGGCTTTGGTGACCGTGAGCCTGGGCAACAGTGTGAGACTGCAACACAAAAAAAAAAAAAAGGGAAGAAGGAAAGAAAGAAAAAGACACCATTGCACTAATATACAAAAGACAAAATTAGAGAAATACAATTTCTAGAAAACTTCACAAGTTAAAAGATTCTTATAAAAGCATTCACTAAAAAATATCTAAGAAAAAAAGAAAAACTCAATTGCATTTAATATCTATAACTAATCTGTATCTGTAAGAATTGGGTATTTTGCTCTAGTGCCAACATTCCAACTCATGAACCTCTAAAACACATTCTCTAATTACAGGCACATGCCTGTAATCTCAGAACTTTGGGAAATGAAGGAGTATTTCCTGAGCTCAGGGGTTTGAGACCAGCCTGAGCAACATAGTGAGACCTCATCTCTACAACAAATCAAAAATATCAGTCAGGTGTGGTGGCACATGCGTATGGTTCCAGCCACTTGGAAGGCTGAGGCGGAAGGATCACCTGAGCCCAGCAGGTCAAGGCTTCAGTGGCCATGAAGATGCCACTGCACTCCAGCCTGGGCAACTGAGTGAGACACCAACACAAAAAAAAAAAAAAAAAAACGGAGACTGAGAGAGTTTATCACTCAAAGGTCCTCACTATAAGAACTACTAAAATGGAACTCAATCTTAGCATGATAAACTCAAGCAAAGCCACAGGATTTCCTTTGGTGAATGAAATATGAATGGAAGTAACATGTCACTTGTAAATGGAAGCTCTAAGCACCATCGCATGGCTCATCATGTTCTCTTTTCCCCTTGATGGTGACCAAAGTTCAATCTTGTACAAATAAAGTTTAAGGCAGAGAAGAGCAAGAAACAGTAAATCACTTATATGTCATATACGAAACTTGACCTTTATCAAGCAGAGAGTGAAAAGTTATTGAAGGATTTTGGAAGGAAGATCAAACAGCTCTTCATTTTAGAATTAAAACACTTGGCAGCTGTGGAGGGTATTTGAAAAAAGCAGAGACTAGAGACAGAAGGAATACCAGGAAGAAAGTTACTGTAACTATTCTGGTTTAAAAAAAGGATGAGTGCCTGAACTAGTGCAGTGGTACTGGAGATGCAGAACAGGGTAAGGATTACAGAAATATTCAGTGTTCCAAATAACATCCCAAACACCAGCATTCAAGTTAATGACTCAAAGTTATCACAGAAAAAACAAATCACAATGTGTTCAATATAACAAAAACAACACTGTGCAAATTTAGTTCTAGCAAGCAAGGTCATAATAGAAATACGTTGGCAAAAGAGAAGGTACACTAAAAATCCATCCACATGGCACATTCCAGATAAGGTGTTAACAAAAATCAAATATAACACTGTATTTCACTTACATATTGGCTGTCCTCCTAGATGGTTTAGCTAGACAAAAAGGGGAGAATTCCTAATGAAAGACATATGAGGGAAAGCATCATACTCCCCTAGTACTGTGCACACTGGGGTCAATATACTGAAGTCACAAAAAAGATCATCTTCAATTTTCTTAGAGGATCAACAGACAGAAATAAGAACCAGGTATAAATCTAAATAAACTAGATGACATAAGGATCCGGAAGTCCCCTACATATGAACCTTCAAGTTACAAACTTTAACACACACATCTGCTTTTTTTTATGTTAGCTTCTTAAATACATAGAGTACTATACAGCTGATTGTGTTAGTTGGGTACTTAGGCTAACTTTGTTGTACTTAAATTACTTACAAATGCACTCCCGGAACAGAACTTGTATGTACGTTTGGGACTTTCTGTAGCTGAAGAAATAGGTAGCCGGGCTCGGTGACTCAGCCTGTAATCCCACGCCTTTGGGAGGCTGAGGTGAGTGGACTGCCTGGGCCCGCGGGTTCGAGACCCGCCTGGGCAGCAAGACCTCATCTCTACAATAAATCAAAAAATCAGCCGGGCCTGGTAGCGCGCGCCTGTAATTCCAGCTATTCGGAAGGCTGAGGCGGACGGATCACCGGAGCCCAGCAGGTCAAGGCTGCGGTGGCCCGGAGCGGCCACTGCACTCCAGTCTGGGCGACAGAGTGAGACTCCAACTCGAAAAAAAAAAAAAAAAAAGAAATAGGTTACTTAAAGACTGAAGAATTCACGCTTTAAGCTCCTTGAGGACAAAGCTCATATCTGTGTTCCTTGTTTTATTCCCAGCATCTACTCAGCATGATGGCACACTACTTCTGCTCCTGAAATATTTGCTGAACAAGCCGGGCTCGGTGGCTCAGCCTGTAGTCCCACGCCTTCTGGAGGCTGAGGTGAGTTGATTGCCTGAGTTCGCGGGTTCGAGACCCACCCGGGCAGGCGCAACCTCATCTCTACAATAAATCAAAAAATTAGCCGGGCGTGGTAGTGCACACCTGTAATTCCGGCTACTCGAAGGATGAGGTGGAAGGATCGCCGGAGCCCAGCAGGTCGAGGCTGTGGTGGCCGGGAGTGGCCACTGCACTCCAGCCTGGGCGACAGAGTGAGACTCCAACTCAAAAAAGAAAAAAATTTGCTGAACAAATGGATCAATCCTATCGTAAATAAATATTTACTTGTTTCATAAAAGGGAAGTATGCCAAATTAATAAATCACAAAATATCTAGTCAAAATAGCATATATAGAAATGCTCTACTTTAAAATCTTTCACAGTTGATTCTTTGACTTCTAAAACAAATATCTTACTTGAAAATTTAGAAGCTAATTCTAATTAGATTCCTACCCTAATCTATACAGAGAAAGAATAATTTTGCCCCATAAATTTGAGTAAATGACTTTATTCAGTAAATCTATCATGCAAGCTTATCAACATCAAGGAAAAGTTATTTGAATAATGGAGGCCCATTAATAGATCTTAAGAAGGACTAAAGATGACATCTAGCATTTTCTTCTGCAACTGATTAATAAAAGTATCATCCTTTCCTATTAACGTGTTCAATGTGGTCAGTAAATAAAAGTCAAAAAAAATTATTAAAATGCCCCTTTCTCATAGTCAACTTATAAGATCATTTCAATCTTCGCAGTTAAGCTGACTAAATCTTAAACATGAGCGTAAAAGGAAACTCCAGTTTGTACAATGACAAACTACATTATTAATTCCATCTAATTTGAATATTACATTAAAATCTCACTTTTCCTAACACATTTTAAGCTATTAAAGTAAAAAACAAAAACAAAAAGGAAAAACCCACCCTTTAGCTGGGGGCAGTGACTCACACCTGTAATCCCATCACTTTGGGAGGTGGAAGTGAGAGGATTGCCTGAGTTCAGGATGGGCAACTTGGTGAGACCTCGTCTCCACAATTAATCAAAAAATTAGCCCGGCATGGTGACACTCGCCTGTGGTTCCAGATACTTGGAAGGCTAAGGCAGAAGGATTTCCTGAGCCCAGCAGGTTGAAGCTGCAGTGGCTGTGAGCATGCCACTGCACTCCAGTCTGGGCAACAGAGTAAGACTCCGACTCCAAAAAACAAACAACAAAAAAAAAAAACCTACCCTTCATAAGGCAGATCTTAACTATATTAGGCAAGTTTTAATCAAGATACATTTCTGGACTCACTATTCATGTAATTACCTTAAGCCATTATTTCACATTAAAGGTTCTTTGCAATTACACACCATATATGGCCTAGTGGTTAAGACCTCAGGTTACAGATTTCCTGAATTTGAATCTCAAAAATATCACCTGTTCAGTAACTTGAATAAGTTTCATATTCCCTCTCCATTTCAGTTTCATCACTCATAAAGTGAATATAATACTACAGTCTGTTCTGATGTAACATATCTTTGTCTAGATCTTTACCTGCTATAGGACTGTTAAAGAATGAACGATGCAGGATTAATGTGGAAGTGATGTTGGCTCATACACATTTTTTCCCAACAAAATTAAAAAGAAATTCTTGGCAATATACGAAGATCTTAAGAAAAAAATCTGAAAATGTACAGAATTGCTTTTCTTTATAATGCCCAGTTTAATGATTCAAGAACCATTATGCATTTTCCACTACATGAAGTAGATAAGCTGCAAGAAAAAACAAAGAAAATGCAGACATTTCACCCTGTATCAGAACAATGAATTAAGAAAGTTATATCTTGGATCAGATTTTTAGTACTGATAAAAATGTTCTTCCCTGAATTATACACCACATCTTTAAAATAAAAAGAATAATAATAACAAAACAAAAAATTAAAATAAACAAAAATGTTCTCTAAAGAATGAATGCCCTGCCAAACCTATATATCAAAGAAGGAAACACAGGCTCCACAGTGTTAGTACCACCAAAGTGACTATGGTGCTAAGGTGAAACTACCAGCAAAGACATAACCTCATTAGTCTTTTCATTAGAATTACTATTGATTTTGTTAGTATTTTGGATTGCAAAGTTCCAAAAGTTCTGAGTGGCCTACCCCAACCCTATTTTTCCCCACAAGTCTTGTTATTTTTAGTTCAATTATGTAGAACACAAGGCATTATGGCAGAAACACCTACACATATCTCACTCCAAGAACTGTGAGAAATAAACTGGGTTAATATATACGTCAAACAGAACCTGGCACACAGGAAACACTCAGATCACTGCTATTATCTATTATAACATAAAATAATGAATTCGTCTCAACTCAAAAGCATACCAATTATCAATATACTTTCCCCTATCTCAAGCCATATACCATCTCACCATCACTGAAAATTTAAAAATAAACCAAAAAGCTTCAAAACAGATTAAGAACAACAAGTCCACAAAATGCTTTGGTAAACTAATAAACAACCCATTCTCACCATGGGCACCCACCCACTAATAAGAAAACTCCAACCATAAGGAAAATTATTCTGAAATTCTTTGAATTTTGTGCCGATTTGATTAATTTCACAGCAGTCTGATCTAAGAAAATAAGTTGGTGGTAATGTTAATAATCATTTCATAATACCTTAATATAATTTTCTTTAATAATAATTTTTTTCTCCATTTTAGACACCAATGAACCTCTTTAAATGAGTGCCTACTTTGTTTCTAGAAAAGATATGATGACATCCCACTTGAAATTTATTAACTACCATATTACTATCAAGATTTGAGTTCTTTTTCAGTTTTGTGCATTAGCATTAAAGCAACATTTTAAAAATTCTTTGTGATAAACTTTTCTGTGTATTTTATTTTTAATACATTTTATATACTTTTACATTTAAATATGTTTTATATTTATATGTATTTTATAAGCTCTGAGATATATATATATTTTTTTGAGTCAAAGTCTCTGTCACCCAGACTGGAATGCAGTGGCACACTCATGGCCACCTCAACCTCGACCTGCTGAGCTCAGGCGATCCTTCCACATCAGCCTTCCAGGCAGCTGGAACTATAGGCACGTGTCACCACACCAGGCTAATTTTTAATTAATTGTGAAGACAAGGTCTCACCAAGTTGCCCAGGCTGGTCACGAACCCCTAGACTCAAGAAATCCTCTCCTTTCCACCTCCCAAATTGCTGGGATTACAGGCGTGAGCTACCATGCCTGGCATAATTATTATTTATACTCAAGATACTGAAGTCCAAGGAGCTTAAGAACTAGATTCAACCAGGTACTATATATAGGATTTAAGATCATTTATATTCCTTTATGAGAAAGTTATTTTCACTAGAAAAACAAAATATAAATACCTCATAAGAGGCCCCAATTATTTGAAACTCCTATAGTTTTAAGAGATTTATTATCGTTCACAAGTAAAAATGTCACACAAATGAAGTCATTATTCACTGTACAAAGATCTCATTAGACAAAAATGTTTTCAGTTCTCAAGCAATAGATTTATCTCTAACAAAACATAATCAATTAAGGACTTATTCTGTTTTTCAACTTTCTGTGAGAATATATATATATATAGAAAATCCAGCCCCTCACCATTCTCTAAATTGCAGTTTTTATAGAACATAAATTACTAAGAAATCAATGTCTGATATGTACATGCAAAGACCAAGGTACAACAGAGACAACAAAATTTAGAGCATGAATATCAGAAGTTACATTGCCTTAAAAGTTACTTGGTGTCCAATTTCCTATCCAAAGTAAGAATCCACACTACAAAATCCCTAATATGCTGTCTTCTAAAACCTCCAATGACAAGAAATTCTCAAAACATATTTCAATCACATAAATTATTCCTGGACAAATTCAATTAAACATTTGAGGAATCAACACAAAAACATACACATGCAAAAGAAATGTTTTAATCTAAAACTAGGAGTGTTTTATGAAGTGAGTTCAGTCAATTAGAAAGAATCTGTGAGGCCAGGCTCGGTGACTCAACCTGTAATCCCAGCACTCTGGGAAGCCGAGGTGAGTGGATTGCCTGAGTCCACGGGTTCGAGACCAGCACAGGCAACTTGGCAAGACCTCGTCTCTACAATAAATGAAAAAATTAGCCAGGCGTGGTGGTGCGCACCTGTAGTTCTGGCTACTTGGAAGGCTGAGGTGGAAGGATGGTCAGAGCCCAGCAGGTCAACGCTGGGTTGGTAGTGAGAGTGCCATGGCACTCAAACCTAGGTGAGTGAGTAAGACTCCAACTCAAAAAAAAAAAAAATCTCTGTATTGTCAACTGCCTTTTTTTTAACTTTATTATTGTTTTTTATTTTGTATTTTGTCCTAACAGTTTTTAAGTCACCAGAAGTCAACACACAGGTTTCTGAGTATAGTAGTCCCTCCCATCTTATCCTTAAGGGATATGTTCTAAGACCCCGAGTGGATGTCAGGAAACTCAAACCCTATATATACTATGAATTTTCCTTATGAAGTCAAGTCCTTTCAACTTTTTACTTAAAGGAAGTACTGTACAGTTTCTCCTTGACATATCCATATTGCCAGCATCATTACTCCTGCAATTTGGGGCCATTATTGAGTAAAAATAAGGGTCACGTGAACACAATCACTGCCACACTGTGACAATCAATCTGATACCAAAAACAGTTACTAAGGGGACTAACAGGCAGGTAACATATACTCATACATACAGCACCAATACACTGGACAAAGGGATGATGCACATCTTGGGCAAGACAGAGCAAGATTTCATCACACTGTTTTCCAGTGTAATGCTTAAGTGACATTGCTGAATTTCTACCCTGAACTAACGCTACTTATCTTCAGAAGAGCCTGCAGACAGAAATTCTGCTCTTGATCAAACCAGCTAAACTGGTGAAATTCAAAATTTCACTTGACCTCTAAAGAACCTCTAACCTTCGTATAACATGCTTTTCACACTAAATGGCCTACCCTTCAGCAGCCATGTTAGGAAACACTGGACCAAAAAAGTAGAGAAAAGAAGCATGATCCAAGTTCTGGAAAATCACCACCCACTTCTAGAAAAGACATGAATATTCTTCCCCTTGCTTTTAATGTCCAATCTCTTCATTAAAGAAACCCTGTATGTTAACCCTCTTACCTCCCAACTCGTAAGAAGATGAGTTGTGAACCATGTTCAAGCTTCTCTTTTTTATGACATAAAATTAAAGCCTGCCCTGTTTGACCCCCAACTTTCGGATTTATATACTAGCTCTGTGACACTTGACAGGAGAGAACTCCATTTTGGGAGCACAGCTGACTTTGTCGGCAACAACACTACTAAGAATGGTGCACTATTTAAAATTTATGAACTGTTTATTTATGGAATTTTACACTTAATACTTTCAGACCATGATTGACCAAAGGTAACTGAAAGGAAAGTGAAACTGTGGATAAGGGGGGACTACTGTAAAGGAGAGAAACTGACAATAAGCAAAATACATTATCACATAATATATTAGAAGATAAATCTATGTTAAAAAATAAACCAGGGAAACGGAATAAGGGGTTAGGGTAAGGAGAAAAAAATCAAGAAATATGTTAAACTTCCACAAACTAAATAAGCTACACAGGATTCCCACAAATATAATTCCTCTAAAAATTAGTTCATAGGCTGGGGTTGGTGGCTCAACCTGTAATCTCAGCACTTTGGAAGGCCGAGGCAAGCGGACTGCTGGGCAACTTGGCAAGACCTCGTCTCTACAATAAATCAAAAATTAGCTAGACATGGGTTTAGTTCCAACTACTTGAAAGGCTGAGGTAGAGGGATCACCAGAGCCCAGCAGAAGCCCATGCCACTGCACTCCAGCCTGGGCGATGGAGTGAGACTCCAACTCAAAAAAAAAAAAAAAAATTAGCTCATAATGCAAGATCACAAAACACCCTTTAGACACTACATTAAATGACAGCTAATGAAGGAATACTAGACTAAATAAAAAACATTTTAAGAGCCAGGTATAAGAGACTATTTTGAAGATACATTAATAAAATTGCTCTCTTGGGGGTAAAACAGATACTGAGGTAGCTCAAAACTGTACAGTGAAAAATACAAGCTGGATAACAAACTCATAGGACACAGAAAATAATAAAAGAACTATACATTAGGGTTTTAACAATATATCTTCTGCAATAAAGAATAATAGAAATTAGGCTTCCTAAACACTGTACTTCATTTAACAAAAAGATTAAGACATTTCCATTTAATTTAACATGTAATTTAATTTAACAAACACTTTTAAAAGTTCTGACAGTACAAAGATAAATAAAACATCTTATTGGTTACCTATATTATTATTATAAAACAAAAATGTACTATGGACATTTTTATGTCAGCGACACAAAAACTATTTTAAAATATTTTCAAGAATATATGTATTAAAAGGATACTTTATAAAAATTAAGTATCTGGATTAGCTCACCTAGGTAGGTATGAAAAATAAAACATTTACTTTGTTTCTTTTTCTATTAACTCACAGACAAAAAAAATTCTAGGCCATGCATGATGGCTCATGTCTCTCAGAACTTTGAGAGGTCAAAGTAGGAAGATCATCTGAGCCCAGGAGTATGAGAATAGCCTGGGCAACATAGCAAGACCCTGTCTCTAAAAAAATAAAAAATAAAAAAATCAGCCAGGCAAAGTGGTACATGCCTGTTGTTCCAGCTACTCAGGAGGCTGACCCAAGAGGATTGCTTGAGTTCAGGAGGTTAAGGCTGCAGTAAGTTATGATCACCACTGTACTCTGGCCTGTGCAACAGAGTGAGACCTTGTCTCGAAAAAAGGTCTGATTTTTTAGTTCTTACATGATTTCTCAGTTTAAAAGAAATCAGTTCAAGTGGAAATAAGACTGTATACCATTAGGGGACTAAATTATCAATTCTGTCACTTCTACAAAACTATAAAGGTTTTTAAATTTCACCAATTCAGCCGGGCATGGTGGCTCACGCCTGCAATCCCAGCACTTTGGGAGGTGAAGGCAAAAGGATTGCCTGAGCCCACGGGCTGGAGACCAGCCTGGGCAACTTGATGAGACCGCATCTCTACAATAAATCAAAAAATTTGCCGGGTGTGGTGGTGCACACCTGTAGTTCCAGCTACTTGAAAGGCTGAGGCAGAAAGATCACCTGAGCCCAGCAGGGCAAGGCTGCGGTAGCAGTAAGCATGCCACTGCATGCACTCCAGCCTGGGAGCCAGAGTGAAACTCTTACTAAAAAAAAAAATTTTTTTTTTCACTAATTCACCCAAATTTATTTTAAGTATCATCAACATTAATAAGTAATCTGGGCCAGGTGGGGTAGCTCAAGCCTGTTAATCCCAGTATTTTGGGAGGCCAAAACGAGTGGACTGCCTGAGCCCAGGGGTTCGAGACCAGCCTGGGCAACTTGGTGAGACTTCATCTCTACAATAAAACAAAAAAATTAGCCAGGCATGGTAGCACACGCCTCTGGTTCCAGCTACTTGGAAGGCTGAAGCAGAAGGACACCAGAGCCCAGCAGGTCGATGCTGGGGTGGCTATGAGCGTGCCACTGCACTTCAGCCTGGGCAACAGAGTGAGACTCCAACTCAAAAAAAAAAAAAAAGATTAGACATATAGATCAATGGAAAACAAATGAGTCCAGATAAATCCTTACGTTTATGGTCAGTTGATTTTTGACAAATGTGCCAAGACAATTCAATAGGGAAATAGCTTTTCAACAAATTGCACTCAGACAATTGGATATCCACATACAAAGTGAGTTTAGACCTTTCTCTTACCTTTATCTCACACCATACAAAAATTAACTCAAAATGAATCACAGACCTAAATATAAGGGCTAAAACTGCAAAGTGTCTTAAACACAGATGAAAATGTTCTAAAATGTTCTAAAACTGCAAAACCTTGTGAAAACCTTGTACACTTAAAATGAGTTAATTTTATGGTATGTAAAGTACAATTGTCCCTCAGTATTGTTGGCAGGATCCCTGCATACAGCAAAATTCAAGTATAAATAAATAAAAAAGTCCAGCAGAAGCCCAGGAAAACTCAGGAATATGAAAAGTCACACCTCAGTATACACAGGTTTCACATCCCAGAAATACTGTATTTTCAATCTCAGTTTGGTCAAAAAAAAAAAAATCCATGTATGAGTGGACCCTCATAGTTTAAGCCCATGTTGTTTAAAAGTCAAGTGCATTCTTCAATAAAGGTTTCAAAAAGTCACCTCTAAAAGATGACAATGGGCCAGGTTTGGTGGCTCAGCCTGTAACCCCAGCACTTTGGGAGGCCAAAACGAGTGGATTGCCTGAGCCCGCAGGTTCAAGACCAGCCTGGGCAACTTGGTGAGACCTCGTCACTACAATAAATCAAAAAAAGTTAGCCAGGTGTGGTAGCGCACCTATAGTTTCAGTTACTAGGAAGGCTGAGGCAGAAGGACTGCCGGAGCCCAGCAGGTCAAAACTGGGGTAGCCGTGAGCATGCTACTGCACACCAGCCTGGGTGAAGGAGTGAGACTCTGACTCAAAAATAAAGAAAGAAAGAAAGAAAGAAAGGATAACAATGGCTGTCAAATACATTCCAATTTAAGAACTACACAGTGGGCCGGGTACAGTGGCTCAAGCCTGTAATCCCAGCACTTTGGGAAGATGAAGCAAGAAGACTGCCTGAGCCCAGGGATTCGAGACCAGTCTGGGCAACTTGGTGAGACCTCGTCCCTACAATATATCAAAAAAATTAGCAGGGCGTGGTAGCGGGTGCCTGTAGTTCCAGCTACTTGTAAGGCTGAAGCAGAAGAATCACCTGAGCCCAGTAGGTCAACGCTGTAGTGGCCATGAGCAAGCCACTGCACTCCAGCCTGGATGATGGAGTGAAACTCTGAGTCAAAGAAAAAAAAAACTACGCAGTGTACTGCAGAACCAATAAGGCTTTGTCAACAAAAAAATTATAAGATGATGTTAGAATATGATGATTGCAACTATCTAAAATTACAGATACAGTATGAGCATCCATAATCTGAAAACCCAAAATCATTTTGAAATGTGCCAAAAATCCAAAGCTTTTTGAGTATCAACATGATGCTCAAAGGAAATGCACACTGGATCATTTCAGATTTCAGATTTTCAGATTAGGGATGCTCAAGTAGTAAGTATAATGCAAACTTTCCAAAATCCAACAAAATCCAAAATCTGAAACACTTCTAGTAGCAAGCACTGTGGGGAAGGGATGCACAACCTGTACTGCAATAACAGCAAATAGTCATAATTGCACTTACTTAATGCACCATGCACTATTTTATTTGTTTTGTTTTTTGGTTTTTTGGTATTTGTTTTTTGAGTTGGAGTCTCACTCTGTCACCCAGGCTGGAGTGCAATGGCATGCTCACAGTCACCTCAATGCCCTTGGCCTGTCGGGCTCAGGCAATCCTTCCACCTCAGCCTTCCATGCAGTTGGAACTACAGGCATATACCATCAGGTCCAACTAATTTTTTAATTTATTTTAGAATCAAGGTCTCGCCAAGTTGCCCAGGCTGGTCTCAACCCCTGGCCTCAGGCAATCCTCTCATCTCCACCTCCCAAAGTGCTGGGATTACAGGCCTGAGCCACCGCACCCAGCTAGCATACATTATTTTAAGTGCTTTACAAGTACAGTTGGTCCTACAATCCAAGGATTTGATCAACTATGGATTGAAAATATTTGAAAAAAATTTAAAATAACAATAAAAAATAATACAAATTCTTAAAATTACAGTACAACTATTCATATAGCAACTAAATCTCATTAGGTATTATAAGTAACCTAGAGGTGATTTAAGGTATATGGGAGGATGTGCAAAGGTTATATGCAAATACTATGACATTTTCTATAAGGGACTTGAGAATCCACAGATTTTGGTTTTCATGGGGTCCTGAAACCAATCCCCTTTGGGTACCAAGGGATGTCCTACTACATTATCTACACATTTTAGAAGGAGGAGAATAGTGAACATTATTGGTTGCCTATCCAGCATCCATTCACCCTTTCAACTTCTTTGTGAGATTTTATGGGGGTATCTAACCTACAGTCCAGGCACCTCAAAAAAAACTGACCCCATCCTTAGATGCAGCAGTTGGTCCTAGTACTTAATCTAATCAGCACATTTCAATGGCCAGAGTCATTGGTTCACTGGTCCAATCAAGACTCTTAGAAAATTAGGACAGAGAGGCTGTCTATTCCAAAACCTGAACAAGAATATATGCAGCCCCAATTGCCACAGACAACCATCCTACAAGCATGAAGGGAATACTGACAGACTGAAGTTGACATTACAGAAAGCAGAACAGAAAGAGAAAGAAACTGGATACTCAATTATTATTGTGTTACTGTAAGTCTTGCCCTACCTTTGGACTTCTAAATAATGAACCTATAAATCGTTTATATTGTACGCAAATCAGTAGTAGTTTTCTATCACTTAAAACTTGAATTTTAAGTTGATACGCAATAGGGGCAGAAAGTTCATTAACAAACATGTTTCTAGAATGGATTACACTCAACCCTTAAATTTATGACAATAGGTATTAAGGATGAAATAACTCTATATACACATGTCAGAATAAAACATATTGAACGATTATCCTTCTAATAAAAGTTAATATGAGAGCAAGAAGGATAGTCTGAGCCCAGCAGGTTGAGGGTGTGGTAGCCGTGAGCACACCACTGCACTCCAGACTGGGTGGCAGAGTGAGATACTGACTCAAAAAAAAAAAGAAAAGAAAATTAATCACCTATGATTCTATGTAGCCCATACAGCATTATTAAATTTTTGACATCATAAAATGTTATTTTTTAAAATGTAGTTTTCTAATTTTTCCTAAACAATCAAAAGTATGACATCATTAGGCCTATGTTACTGCAAGATAATCAGCTAGAGCAGAATAGCAATTGGCTCTATAAGTCTACAAAATGCATTCTGTACACAGTCAATATGAATGAGGTGTTTGTGTGATTTGCTCAGCTCCCAAAGGTATTAAAAGTTTGCACCAGGGCCAGGCTCGGTAGCTCAGCCCGTAATCCCAGCACTTTGGGAGGCCAAGGCGAGAGCACTCCTAGCCCGCGGGTTCAAGAACACCCCAGGGAACTTGGCGAGACCTCGTCTCTACAATAAATCAAAAATTAGCCAGGCATGGTAGTGCGCACCAGTAGTTCCAGCTACTTGGAAGGCTGAGGCAGAAGGATCACTAGAGCCCAGCAGGTTGATGCTGGGATGGCCGTGAGTGTGCCACTGCATTCCAGCCCTGGCAACAGAGTGAGACTCCAACTCAAAAAAAAAAAAAGAGTTTACACAATTAACATTTAACAGATCAGGCACACTGGCTCACACCTGTAACCCCAGCACTTCGGGAAACTATAGCGGAAGGATCACTTGAGACCAAGCACTCAAGATCAGCCTGGGCAACATAGCAAGATCCCATCTCTTAAAAAAAAAAAAAAAAGCTACTTGGAAGGCTGAGGCGGAAGGATCGCCGGAGCCCAGCAGGTCGAGGCTGTGGTGGCCGGGAGCAGCCACTGCACTCCAGTCTGGGCGACAGAGTGAGACTCCAACTCAAAAAAAAAAAAGATAGCCGGGCTCGGTGGCTCAGCCTGTAATCCCGCGCCTTTGGGAGGCTGAGATGAGTGGATTGCCTAGCCCGCAGGTTCGAGACCTGTCTGGGCAACTTGGTGAGACCTCATCTCTACAATAAATCAAAAATTAGCCGGGTATGTAGCGCGCGCCTGTAGTTCCAGCTACTTGGAAGGCTGAGGCGGAAGGATCACCAGAGCCCAGCAAGTCGTGGTTGCGGTGGCCGGGAGCGGCCACTACACTCCAGCCTGGGCAGCACAGTGAGACTCCAACTCAAAAAAAAAACAAAGAATATAGCAGGACATATGTCAAATGTCATATAATGGGAAATAAAAAATTACATTCTATTTTTTAAGCCTTAACGTTTTAAATAAAATCATCTACAGTCAACCCTCTATGTAACCATGGGCTCTGCACTCACAGATTCAACCAGCTGCAGCAGATCTAAAATATTTGGGGGAAAAAATTCCAAAGTTACAAAAGACAAAACTTGAATTTCCCAGGCACTGAGTAATATGCTGAATCCATGCAAATGAAGTGAAGTGAAGCTACTATGTTAGGTATTATTAATAATTCAGAGATGACTTAAAATATATGGGAAGATGTGCTAGGTTATATGCAAATAGTATGCCATTTTATACAAGGTACTTGAGCATTCGAAAATTGTGGTATCCATCAAGAGGTCTTAGAACCAATCCCCCACAGATACCAAGGGGCAACTTTAGTTATTTCTTAAACAAGAAAAGTCTAGGCATGGTGGGTCACACCCATAATCCCAGGACTCTAGGAGGCTAAGGTGGGAAGATTACTTGAGGTCAGCAGTTTAACACCATCCAGGGCAACATAGCAAGAACCTATCTCTACAAAAAAATAAAAACGCATGAAAACATGTATTTGTCACCAGCCCATGGGAAACACTATTCTTGAATTAAATAGCATTGAATACCTTTAAATATCTGACGGAAGTCTTAAACTAAGCAGTAAGTTCCCGAAAAGATGCCAATATATTAATTATTCTGTGTCCAAAACTTTAACAAATTACTTTAACATACAATGAAGACAAAAGAAAATGGCTGTAAACTTCAACAAGAAAAATGTTCACATTGACCAGAAGTTTGAAACCGGGAGACTATTAATCAAAGTTTATCTGTAAAACAGATTTGCAAAAGAAACTGCAGAGGAGTAGTAAATTTCAAAGGAATTTATAACAGAGTAAGGTCAAGGTACATTAGCAAAGATGGAAGGCAGCACTTTATAAAGAAAGACCTCTGGAAAAGTTAAATAGCTCTACCACTTACATTTGGACAACGCTGGGAGGGAGGTCATTTAATTTTAATAGTACAAACTTTATTATTTAAAGTAGATAATATTTAATTAGTTAAAACAAATCAGTAGAAAATATAGTCTTATTTTAATGAGATGCCTAAAAAATAGGAAGAAGTTATGACAGCTGTAAGTATAGTTTAAATTGACTAATGAAAAAATCCAGTGGAGGTAGGATATAGGAGGAGCACTGTGAGGATTGGGTGACATTGGTAAGATCTTGGTTCTTTTTTTTTTTTTTTGAGGTGGAGTCTCACTCTGTCACCCAGGCTGGAGTGGCACACTCATGGCGACTGCAGTCTCAACCTGCTGGGTTCAGGCGACCCTTCCAAGCAGCTGGAACTACAGGTATGTGCTACCACACCCGGCTTATTTTTTTATTTGTTGTAGAGATGAGGTCTCACCAAGTTGCCCTGGCTGGTCTCGAAACCCTGAGCTCAAGCAATCCTCTTGCCTCAGCCTCATAAAGTGCTGGGATTACAGGCTTGAGCTACTGCGCCCAGCCATATCTTGGTTCCTTAAACTAGAGGGAAGATCCATGTGACTCACACTGCTATTGCTATAATATTTCATTACTTACACATGATACACATTTTTTTTTTGTATTCCATTTTTCATAATTGTGGATATGAGGTTTTTTTTGTTGTTGTTGTTATTGTTTTTGAGTTGGAGTCTCACTCTGTCGCCCAGACTGGAGTGCAGTGGCCGCTCCCGGCCACCGCAGCCTCGACCTGCTGGGCTCCGGCAATTCTACCACCTCAGCCTTCCGAGTAGCCGGAATTACAGGCGAGCACTACCATGCCCAGCTAATATTTTATTTTATTGTAGAGATGAGATCTCGCCTGTCCAGGCGGGTCTCAAACCCACCGGCTCAGGTAATCCACTCACCTCAGCCTCCCAAAGGCGCAGGATTACAGGCTGTCCGCCGAGCCCGGCTGGATATGAAGTTTTAATCCAATGTACTGACTATATTAATAGTCAACTTTCTGCCACATACTAAATTTAAAAAAACAACTAAATGACCTTAGGCTTTTTGGTTTTTTTGTTGTGAAAGTTATTTGAATGTTAGGTAAAAAGAAACAAAATCTACTGGTAGAAGTTTCACCATTACTATTTAGCAGAATCAAATGTTCGCATCCTTACTTTGGGAAAAGCAATGCCTAAGCTACAAATACCTGCTTAGGGAAGCAAACAGTTCTACATCAACTCATGAGACAGAAGTATTCCTGAAAAGATTACCATTCTAAGAATCACCAGATTGTAGACAACTTATTTAACCTTTTAATGCCTCCGTTTCCTCATCTATAAAATGAGATGTTTGTATTAAAAGAGCTGTTGAGAGATTAATTAAAAAACATATTTAAAGCACTGGCCCACTGCCTAGTATATAGTAGATGGTAGTAACTTTTTTAAAATGACACTTAATGTTAGTTAATGTAACTTCCTTCTTGAAGCAGAATTAAGACTAAAGTTGACAACTATCAACAGGAAACATTTAGGTCAGCAGTACTAACAACACTGAGATAGACTCATTTGCAGATTCCCAACGTTTCAGCTCCAAAGGTTTTCTGAAGCATGGTCAAGACCCTAGATACCCATGAAGGAATATGAAAAGTACTGTAAGGGACAATGGAAAGAGAGAAACTGCTACCTAATCCTCTCAGTGACTTCTCCGCCCTACATGACAAGCAAATGATGGTTAAGAGGAGATAAAATCGAACAGTCTTTTCTCTCTCCAGTCACCTACTACCCTGCAAACTTGCAGTTTTGAAGGATTTAACCTATTTTAAACCTTAAAATTTAGACCAGGCCTCCAGTTCTAGGAAGCATATAAGCAAAATATCACCTTTAGACCAGGCCTCCAGTTCTAGGAAGCATATAAGCAAAATATCACCATAGAATTTAGATTTTCTTTAATGATTAAAACACAAGTGATTCATGGTTCGTCATCCAGCCCCACAGAGCACATTTTAAAGAACAGAGAAGTTCAAATCCTCCTTCTGCCAAGCAATGTTGTATCTTCACACACAAACAACTGTGAATTATATCACTACCACAGATTTCTGTTTATCGCCCAACGTACATGAGATTTAAAGAAAGGGAAAAAAAGGAAAATTTTCAAGTCTATTAGAGGTAAAGGATCAATTTACTGCTTATCTCCTCCAGGCTACTTATGAAAGCCCTGGCACACAAGATCCCCTAAATGTTGATAACTGTGGAAGCTGCATGAGAGATACCAAAGTTCATTATACTATTCCATTTTTCAATATGTCTGAACATAACCATAATACATAATTTCTTTTAAAATATGTGTCTCAAGCCTGGCTCGGTGGCTCAGCCTATAATCCCGCGCCTTTGGGAGGCTGAGATGAGTGGATTGCCT